>NC_138317.1:45552500-45640000 GCF_965601325.2 Salmo salar
GAATTTCGCGCTCTGCAGTTTCACCGGATGTTGTCGAGGTGGGTCGCTAGCGACGCGTCTAGCCCATTTTATCTGGTAATAACTTGGGCTACCACTGGTCATAAAGCTGAAGGGTCATTAGTTTGCAGGTTGCTTCAGAAATGAAATTAATATGTGAGAGTAACATTCATTGTCTTTTTACAGCTGTGTGTGTGTGTGTGTGTGTGTGTGTGTGTGTGTGTGTGTGTGTGTGTGTGTGTGTGTGTGTGTGTGTGTGTGTGTGTGTGTGTGTGTGTGTGTGTGTGTGTGTGTGTGTGTGTGTGTGTGTGTGTGTGTGTGTGTGTGTGTGTGTGTGTGTGTGTGTGTGTGTGTGTGTGTGCGTGCGTGCGTGTGTGTGTGTGCGTGTGTGTGTGTGTGTGTGTGTGTGTGTGTGCGTGTGTGTGAGTGTGTGTGTGTGTGTGTGCGTGCGTGTGTGTGTCAGAGTACTGCTCAGTCCTTGTCTCCTGACAGCTAATGAAGGTCTGAGAGCGTAGCAGCTCATTTAGCTCGCTGCACTATACTAGAGGGATATGTTTCTGTAATGGTATGCAGAAAACATTAACACAGAGAAGATCCAGCCTGTTGACCAGAGAAGAGAGCGAGGACCAGACCACATTAACACAGAGAAGATCCAGCCTGTTGACCAGAGAAGAGAGCGAGGACCAGACCACATTAACACAGAGAAGATCCAGCCTGTTGACCAGAGAAGACATAGAGGACCAGACCACATTAACACAGAGAAGATCCAGCCTGTTGACCAGAGAAGACATAGAGGACCAGACCACATTAACACAGAGAAGATCCAGCCTGTTGACCAGAGAAGAGAGCGAGGACCAGACCACATTAACACAGAGAAGATCCAGCCTGTTGACCAGAGAAGGGAGCGAGGACCAGACCACATTAACACAGAGAAGATCCAGCCTGTTGACCAGAGAAGACATAGAGGACCAAACCACATTAACACAGAGAAGATCCAGCCTGTTGACCAGAGAAGACATAGAGGACCAGACCACATTAACACAGAGAAGATCCAGCCTGTTGACCAGAGAAGAGATAGAGGACCAGACCACATTAACACAGAGAAGATCCAGCCTGTTGACCAGAGAAGAGATAGAGGACCAGACCACATTAACACAGAGAAGATCCAGCCTGTTGACCAGAGAAGGGAGCGAGGACCAGACCACATTAACACAGAGAAGATCCAGCCTGTTGACCAGAGAAGAGATAGAGGACCAGACCACATTAACACAGAGAAGATCCAGCCTGTTGACCAGAGAAGAGAGCGAGGACCAAACCACATTAACACAGAGAAGATCCAGCCTGTTGACCAGAGAAGGGAGCGAGGACCAGACCACATTAACACAGAGAAGATCCAGCCTGTTGACCAGAGAAGGGAGCGAGGACCAGACCACATTAACACAGAGAAGATCCAGCCTGTTGACCAGAGAAGAGAGCGAGGACCAAACCACATTAACACAGAGAAGGATATGTCCTGTTTAAAGGCACAGTCAACTTAGTGTATGTAAACTTCTGACCCACTGGAATTGTGATACAGTGAATTATAAGTGAAATCATTTGTCTGTAAACAATTGTTGTAAAAATGATGTCTTAACCGACTTGCCAAAACTATAGTTTGTTAATTAACAAGAAATTTGTGGAGTGGTTGAAAAAAACGAGTTTTAATGACACAAACCAAAGTGTATGTAAACGTCCAACTTCAACTGTATTTGGTAGTGAGATCAGGTGTGTTTAGTTAGCCTTTCCAAAGGTGTGCCGGGGCCATATTGTCTCAGTACACTGATAAAACATCATAATGTGTGGCAACCTATTCCCTTTATAGCCCTAAATGCACTGGTCAAAAGTAATGCGCTATAAAGGGAATACAATGCCATATCGGACGCACCCCCATCATGAGATAACCACTTACAGTCACACCCTGACCATAGAGAGCCCTTGGTTCTCTATGGTGTTGTAGGTCAGGGTGTGACTAGGGGGGGGGGGGGGGGGGGTGTTCTAGTCTTTTTATTTCTATGTTGGTGCTCTTAGTATGGTTCCCAATTAGAGGCCTGCTGATGTTCGTTGTCTCTAATTGGGGATCATACTTAAGGGTTCCCTGTTCCCACCTGCTTTGTGGGATATTGTTTGTGTTAAGTGTGTTTCGCATCACGGCTATCACGTTCGTGGTTTGTTTATTGTTTTGAAGTTTCACTTTAAATAAAAGATGAGGAACTCAACTCACGCTGCGCCTTGGTCCGTCTTTATCGACGAGCGTGACACTTACCTCCTCTGGGATGGGCCAGTTATGAGCTGCTGCGTTTAATTTCTCTCATATTGATACAGAACATTCAGTGAGAGAGATCAGTGTTGATACAGCACCTTCAGTGAGGTAGATCAGTATTGATAAAGCACCTTCAGTGAGAGAGATCAATGTTGGCACAACACCTTCAGTGAGGGAGATCAGTGTTGATACAGCACCTTCAGTGAGGGAGATCAGTGTTGATACCGCACCTTCAGTGAGGGAGATCAGTGTTGATACCGCACCTTCAGTGAGGGAGATCAGTGTTGATACAGCACCTTCAGTGAGGTAGATCAGTGTTGATACCGCACCTTCAGTGAGGGAGATCAGTGTTGATACAGCACCTTCAGTGAGGTAGATCAGTGTTGATACAGCACCTTCAGTGAGGTAGATCAGTGTTGATACAGCACCTTCAGTGAGGGAGATCAGTGTTGATACAGCACCTTCAGTGAGGTAGATCAGTGTTGATACAACACCTTCAGTGAGAGAGATCAGTGTTGATACCGCACCTTCAGTGATAGAGAGATCAGTGTTGATACAGCACCTTCAGTGAGAGAGATCAGTGTTGATACAGCACCTTCAGTGAGAGAGATCAGTGTTGATACAGCACCTTCAGTGAGAGAGATCAGTGTTGATACAGCACCTTCAGTGAGAGAGATCAGTGTTGATACAGCACCTTCAGTGATAGAGAGATCAGTGTTTATACAGCACATTCAGTGAGAGAGATCAGTGTTTATACAGCACCTTCAGTGAGAGAGATCAGTGTTTATACAGCACCTTCAGTGAGGGAGATCAGTGTTGATACAGCACCTTCAGTGAGGGAGATCAGTGTTGATACAGCACCTTCAGTGAGAGAGATCAGTGTTGATACAGCACCTTCAGTGAGAGAGATCAGTGTTTATACAGCACCTTCAGTGAGGGAGATCAGTGTTGATACAGCACCTTCAGCGAGGGAGATCAGTGTTGATACAGCACCTTCAGCGAGGGAGATCAGTGTTGATACAGCACCTTCAGTGAGGGAGATCAGTGTTGATACAGCACCTTCAGTGAGGTTGATCAGTGTTGATACAGCACCTTCAGTGAGGGAGATCAGTGTTGATACAGAATATTCAGTGAGAGAGATCAGTGTTGATACAGCACCTTCAGTGAGGGAGATCAGTGTTGATACAGCACCTTCAGTGAGGGAGCTCTGAGAGATAGAGAAGGAATCATCACGGACACAGACCTGCGGACACAGATCTACGCACACGGCCGTCGAAGGAGAGATAACAATTTGAAACAGGAAAATGTGTTGTTGCCATGAGCGGTAACTATTGAGGAGGTTAGAATTGAATAACGAGCGCTCAGCGAGTCTATATATGGGTGAGACTAATGATGCTTCATTGACTTTTAGGCTACGGACGTTACACAATTCAAATACAGCACTGCATACTGTATAGTACCAAATTAAATGTTTTTGCATACTGTATATTACTAAATGAAATCACCAAATTAAATGTTTTTGCATACTGTATAGTACCAAATTAAATGTTTTTGCATACTGTATATTACTAAATGAAATCACCAAATTAAATGTTTTTGCATACTGTATAGTACCAAATTAAATGTTTTTGCATACTGTATGTTACCAAATGAAAAGTTTTTGCATACTGTATAGTACCAAATTAAATGTTTTTGCATACTGTATATTACTAAATGAAATCACCAAATTAAATGTTTTTGCATACTGTATAGTACCAAATTAAATTTTTTTGCATACTGTATGTTACCAAATGAAAAGTTTTTGCATACTGTATGTTACCAAATTAAATGTTTTTGCATACTGTATAGTACCAAATTAAATTTTTTTGCATACTGTATGTTACCAAATGAAAAGTTTTTGCATACTGTATGTTACCAAATTAAATGTTTTTGCATACTGTATATTACTAAATGAAATCACCAAATTAAATGTTTTTGCATACTGTATAGTACCAAATTATTTTTTTTTGCATACTGTATATTACTAAATGAAATCACCAAATTAAATGTTTTTGCATACTGTATATGACCAAATTTGTAAGTCGCTCTGGATAAGAGAGAATTTGTAAGTCGCTCTGGATAAGAGCGTATGCTAAATGACGTAAATGTAAAAATGTAAATGTAAATTAAACATTTTTGCATACCGTACACTACCAAATTCCACGGTTTTGCATACTGTAAATGACCAAATTCCACGGTTTTGCATACTGTAAATGACCAAATTCCACGGTTTTGCATACTGTACACTACCAAATTCCACGGTTTTGCATACTGTACACTACCAAATTCCACGGTTTCGCATACTGTACACTACCAAATTCCACGGTTTTGCATACTGTACACTACCAAATTCCACGGTTTCGCATACTGTACACTTCCAAATTCCACAGTTTTGCATACCGTATACGACCAAATTCCACGGTTTCGCTCATCAATTTCCCATACATCCATGTACTTTCACTGAAGAAAGTAGGAGTATTCTATAACATGGAAGTTGTATTCAGACATTGTCAACGTCAAAGGCTGAAGGCAATGAGATGCGACATAAAGAAAAAAAAAAAAAAAGACTAAACATTTTACTGCTGGTCCTCGAGTGAAATAAGGCAAATGTGACAAAGTAGCTGATTATAAAATTGCTTATACAGCGCTGCAGGCATAGCCCACATTCAGGTGTCCACGTCCATGGAACCTCACGATATGCAGTACAGTGGACGATCACTAGACCCTGGCAGTGTGTTTGAGAACATGGCTTATTAGAAAGACATATAGATCCTTATTGAATTAACTATTCATCTTTATTTTGAAGGTGTTGACTGCACTTCCTTTCTCAGCACACTAACACAATGAACATAAAAGAAAACACAAATAGGTCTAGGAACAGGTATAAGGGGGATGGGGACAGTACAACTAACAGGTCTAGGAACAGGTATAGGGGGGATGGGGACAGTACAACTAACAGGTCTAGGAACAGGTATAAGGGGGGATGGGGACAGTAAAACTAACAGGTCTAGGAACAGGTATAGGGGGGATGGGGACAGTACAACTAACAGGTCTAGGAACAGGTATAGGGGGATGGGGACAGTACAACTAACAGGTCTAGGAACAGGTATAAGGGGGATGGGGACAGTACAACTAACAGGTCTAGGAACAGGTATAGGGGGGATGGGGACAGTACAACTAACAGGTCTAGGAACAGGTATAGGGGGGATGGGGACAGTAAAACTAACAGGTCTAGGAACAGGTATAGGGGGGATGGGGACAGTACAACTAACAGGTCTAGGAACAGGTATAGGGGGGATGGGTGACAGTACAACTAACAGGTCTAGGAACAGGTATAGGGGGGATGGGGACAGTACAACTAACAGGTCTAGGAACAGGTATAGGGGGGATGGGGACAGTACAACTAACAGGTCTAGGAACAGGTATAGGGGGGATGGGGACAGTAAAACTAACAGGTCTAGGAACAGGTATAGGGGGGATGGGTGACAGGTATAGGGTGATGGGTGACAGTAAAACTAACAGGTCTAGGAACAGGTATAGGGGGGATGGATGGCAGTAAAACTAACAGGTCTAGGAACAGGTATAAGGGGTTGGGGACAGGTATAGGGGGGATGGATGGCAGTAAAACTAACAGGTCTAGGAACAGGTATAAGGGGTTGGGGACAGGTATAGGGGGGATGGATGGCAGTAAAACTAACAGGTCTAGGAACAGGTATAAGGGGTTGGGGACAGTAAAAGTGAGTGTCTGGTTACTCTAAAACATTACTATCATATATGGATTTATAACATTTACTATTAAACTGTGATTAAAATGGCTTCCGGAAGGAATGGCAGCAGTGTTATGGGCGCTCAACCAATTGTTCTATATTGTGTTTTTTGCGTTATTTGTAACTTATATTTGTAACTTATTTTGTACATAATGTTTCTGTAACCGTATCTTATGGTAAAAAAGAGCTTCTGGATATCAGGACAGCGATCTCTCACCTCGGATTAGACAAAGATTTTTTCTTCAACAACAAGACGCGCACAGGACATTCTCCAAACACCCAAGAGGGCCGACATCCACGTTATTTGCAAGAGGAAGCGACGCAGGTACAGAGGACAAAGAGCCGGATGCCTCGTCAGGACCCAGAAAAGGCGAGTGGGAAAGCTGCCGTTACCGTCAATATTACTCGCCAACGTGCAATCATTGGACAATAAACTAGACGAGGTACGTGTCACGGCTGTCTAGGACCAGTGGAGATGTGGAATCAGGAGCAGGAGACAGAGGGCCGGAGCAACTGTGTTTTAATAATAATAATTGCAAACGCAATAGCCGTAGGGCACAGGGCGCGTGGCGAAGTCCGCCAGGGGAAAACACATTCCCAAAATAAGCGCACTGAAAAAAAAGCGCACGGGGCGCAGCCCGGCAATATAATGGACAATAACAGCTTACACTCGCAACTGTCCTGAGTGGACAATAAACAATCCCGCACGAGAACCCCAACTGAAAATACACACTAAATAACCCCCCACTAATGACAAACACAAAACAGGTGCGGGACAGACAGACAAAACCAAAAGACACATAAACAACGATCGGTGGCAGCTAATAGGCCGGCGACGACGACCCCCCGAGCGCCGCCCGACCGAGGAGGGGCGCCACCTTCGTTAGATACTGTGACAGTACGATCACGAATATCCTACCAACGGGACATCAAAAACTGTAATATTCTATGTTTCACAGAATCGTGGCTGAATGACGACATGGATATTCAGCTAGCGGGATACACGCTGCACCGTCTAGATAGAACACCACACTCCGGTAAGACGAGGGGGGGGGGGGGGGCGGTCTGTGCATTTTTGTAAACAACAGCTGTTACACGAAATCTAAGGAAGTCTCTAGATTTTGCTCGCCTGAAGTAGAGCATATTGTGATAAATTGCAGGCAAAACTACTTGCCTGGAGAGTTTTCAGCTATACTTTTCGTGGCTGTTTATTTACCACCACAGACAGATGCTGGCACTAAGACCGCTCTCAACCAGCTGTATAAGGAAATAAGCAAACAGGAAACCACTCACCCAGAGGCGGCGCTCCAAGTGGCCGGAGACTTTAACCTCTTACATCTAGACGTTCTGCTAGCGGAACACCTGCTCCAATGATAGGCGTGGCGCGAATGACAAATTCCTCAAAAATACAAAAACGTCAATTTTTCAAACATATGACTATTTCACAGCATTTTAAAGACAAGACTCTCCTTTATCTAACCACACTGTCCGATTTCAAAAAGGCTTTACAGCGAAAGCAAAACATTAGATTATGTCAGCAGAGTACCAAGCCAGAAATAATCAGACACCCATTTTTCAAGCTAGCATATAATGTCACAAAAACCCAGAAGACAGCTAAATGCAGCACTAACCTTTGATCTTCATCAGATGACACACCTAGGACATTATGTTATACAATACATGCATGTTTTGTTCAATCAAGTTCATATTTATATCAAAAAACAGCTTTTTACATTAGCATGTGACGTTCAGAACTAGCAAACTTCCAGGGAATTTGCTAACAATTTACTAAATTACTCACGATAAACGTTCACAAAAAGCATAACAATTATTTTAAGAATTATAGATACAGAACTCCTCTATGCACTCGATATGTCCGATTTTAAAATAGCTTTTTGGTGAAAGCACATTTTGCAATATTCTAAGTACATAGCCCAGGCATCACGGGCTAGCTATTTAGACACCCGGCAAGTTTAGCACTCACCAATATCAGATTTACTATTATAAAAGTTTGATTACCTTTTGTTGTCTTCGTCAGAATGCACTCCCAGGACTGCTACTTCAATAACAAATGTTGGTTTGGTCCAAAATAGTCCATCGTTATATCCGAATAGCGGCGTTTTGTTCGTGCGCCCTAGACACTATCCGAATGGTAAAGAAGGGTCGCGCGGATTGCGCAATTCGTGACAAAAAAAATCTAAATATTCCATTACCGTACTTCGAAGCATGTCAACCGCTGTTTAAAATCCATTTTTATGCCATTTTTCTCGTAAAAAAGCGATAATATTCCGACCGGGAATGTCCATTTAGCTAAACAGAGGAAAGAAAACACAGCTTTCGGTCGACGCGGGCACGAGCCTGAGTCTCACAGTACTGTAACCAGCCACTACCCAAACGCGCTACTTTTTTTTCAGCCAGAGCCTGCAAAGCCACGATTCTGCGTTTTGCCGCCTTCTGAGAGCCTATGGCAGCCGTAGGAAGTGTCACGGGACAGCTAAGATCCTCACTCTTCAATAAACAGAGACAAGAAGAACGACACCTTGTCAGACAGGCCACTTCCTGCATGAAACCTTCTCAGTTTTTTGCCTGCCAAATGAGTTCTGTTATACTCACAGACACCATTCAAACAGTTTTAGAAACTTTAGGGTGTTTTCTATCCAAAGCCAATAATTATATGCATATTCTAGTTACTGGGCAGGAGTAGTAACCAGATTAAATCGGGTATGTTTTTTTTCCAGCCGTGAAAATACTGCCCCCTAGCCATAACAGGTTAATGCAGGGAAACTTAAATCAGTTCTACCAAATTTCCATCAACATGTTAAATGTGCAACCAGAGGGAAAAACTTCTAGATCACCTGTACTCCGCAAACAAAGACGCGTACAAAGCTCTCCCTCGCCCTCCATTTGTTTCACGACTTCCACCGAAGTCGGTTCCTCTCCTTGTTCGGGCGGCGTTCGGCGGTCGGCGTCACCGGTCTTCTAGCCATCGTCGATCCACTTTTCATTTTCCATTTGTTTTGTCTTGTTTTCCTACACACCTGGTTCTCATTTCCCTCATTAAGTGTTGTGTATTTAACCCTCTGTTCCCCCCATGTCTTTGTGTGGAATTGTTTGTTGTAAGTGCTTGTGCACATGTTTACTGGTGCGCGACGGGTTTTGTACCCATGTTTGTACCCATGTTTGTTATTCTTTATGCCGTTGGTTTTTTCTATTAAACTATTACCTAGTTCTACTCTACTGTGTCTGACTTCCCTGCCAACAGTTACGCACCCCTTACAATTTGGTAAATCCGACCACAACTCTATCCTCCTGATTCCTGCTTACAAGCAAAAATTAAAGCAGGAAGCACCAGTGACTCGGTTAATAAAAAAAGTGGTCAGATGAAGCAGATGCTAAACTACAGGACTGTTCTGCTATCAAAGATTGGAACATGTTCCGGGATTCTTCCGATAGCATTGAGGAGTACACCACATCAGTCACTGGCTTTATCAATAAGTGCATCGAGGACGTCGTTGTCACGCCCTGACCATAGAGAGCCGTCGGGGTTCTCTATGGTGTTTTAGGTCAGGGCGTGACTAGGGGGGTTTCTAGGTATTATATTTCTATGTTGGTGTGTGTGTGTATGGTTCCCAATTAGAGGCAGCTGATAATCGTTACCTCTGATTGGGGATCATACTTAGTGTGTCCTTTTTCCCACCTGCGATGTGGGATATTGTTTTGGATGAGTGTCTACGTGCGCTACGTATTTCACAATCATTATATATTTGTTGTTTTGGAAGTTTCACTATCATTCAAATGTGGAACTCTACTCACGCTGCGCCTTGGTCCAATTATTCATACGACGGTCGTGACAGTCGTCCCCACATGTACGTACATAACCCAACCAGAAGCCATGGATTACAGGCAACATTCGCACTGAGCTAAAGGTTAGAGCTGTGGCTTTCAAGGTGCGGGACTCTAACCGGGAAGCTTACAAGAAATCATGCTATGCCCTGCGACGAACCACCAAACAGGCAAAGTGTCAATACAGGGCTAAGATTGAATCATACTAGACCACCATCGTCCCTGTGCCCAAGAACACAAAGGCAACCTGCCTAAATGACTACAGACCCGTGGCACTCACGTATGTAGCAATGAAGTGCTTTTAAAGGTTGGTAATGGCTCACATCAACACCATTATCCCAGAAACCCTAGACCCACTCCAATTTGCATACCGCCCAAACATATCCACAGATGATGCAATCTCTATTGCACTCCACACTGCCCTTTTCCCTCTGGACAAAAGGAAAACTTACGTGAGAATGCTATTCATTGACTACAGCTCAGCGTTCAACACCGTAGTACCCTCAAAGCTCATCACTAACCTAAGGATCCTTGGACTAAACACCTCCCTCTGCAACTGGATCCTGGACTTCCTGACGGGGCGCCCCCAGGTGGTGAGGGTAGGTAGCAACACATCTGCCACGCTTATCCTCAACACTGGAGCTCCCCAGTGGTGCGTGCTCAGTCCCCTCCTCTACTCCCTGTTCACCAACGACTGCATGGCCAGGTACGACTCCAACACCATCATTAAGTCTGCAGATGACACAACAGTGGTAGGTCTGATCACCGGCAACGACGAGACAGCCTATAGGGAGGAGGTCAGAGACCTGGCCGGGTGGTGCCAGAATAACAACCTATCCCTCAACGTAACCAAGACTAAGGAGATGATTGTGGACTACAGGAAAAGGAGCACTGAGCACGTCCCCATTCCCATCGACGGGGCTGTAGTGGAGCAGGTTGAGAGCTTTAAGTTCCTTGGTGTCCACATCAACAACAAACTAGAATGGTCCAAACACACCAAGACAGTCGTGAAGAGGGCACAACAAAACCTTTTCCCCTCAGGAAACTAAAAAGATTTGGCATGGGTCCGGAGATCCTCAAAAGGTTCTACAGCTGCAACATCGAGACCATCCTGACTGGTTGCATCACTGCCTGGTACAGCACCTGCTCGGCCTCTGACCGCAAGGCACTACAGAGGGTAGTGCGAACGCCCCAATACATCACTGGGGCTAAGCTGCCTGCCACCCAGGACCTCTACACCAGGCGGTGTCAGAGGAAGGCCCTAGAAATTGTCAAAGACCCGAGCCACCCCAGTCATAGACTGTTCTCTCTACTACCGCATGGCAAGCGGTACCGGAGTGCCAAGTCTAGGACAACAAGGCTTCTCAACAGCTTGGCCCCCCAAGCCATAAGACTCCTGAACAGGTAATCAAATGGCTACCTGGACTATTTGCATTGTGTGCCCCCCCCAACCCCTATTTTTACGCTGCTGCTACTCTCTGTGTATCATATATGCATAGTCACTTTAACTATACATTCATGTACATACTACCTCAATTGGGCCGACTAACCAGTGCTCCAGCCCATTGGCTAACCGGGATGTCTGCATTGTGTTCCACCCGCCAACCCCTCTTTTACGCTACTGCTACTTTCTGTTCATCATATATGCATAGTCACTTTAACCATATCTACATGTACATACTACCTCAATCAGCCTGACTAACCGGTGTCTGTATGTAGCCTCACTACTGTTTATAGCCTCGCTACTGTTTATAGCCTCGCTACTTTTATAGCCTCGCTACTTTTATAGCCTCGCTACTGTTTATATCCTGTCTTTTTACTGTTGTTTTTATTTCTTTACCTACCTATTGTTCACCTAATACCTTTTTTTGCACTATTGGTTAGAGCATTTCACTGTGAGGTCTACTACACCTGTTGTATTCAGCATTTCACTGTGAGGTCTACTACACCTGTTGTATTCAGCATTTCACTGTGAGGTCTACTACACCTGTTGTATTCAGCATTTCACTGTGAGGTCTACTACACCTGTTGTATTCAGCATTTCACTGTGAGGTCTACTACACCTGTTGTATTCAGCATTTCACTGTGAGGTCTACTACACCTGTTGTATTCAGCATTTCACTGTGAGGTCTACTACACCTGTTGTATTCAGCATTTCACTGTGAGGTCTACTACACCTGTTGTATTCAGCATTTCACTGTGAGGTCTACTACACCTGTTGTATTCAGCATTTCACTGTAAGGTCTACTACACCTGTTGTATTCAGCATTTCACTGTAAGGTCTACACCTGTTGTATTCAGCATTTCACTGTGAGGTCTACTACACCTGTTGTATTCAGCATTTCACTGTGAGGTCTACTACACCTGTTGTATTCAGCATTTCACTGTAAGGTCTACTACACCTGTTGTATTCAGCATTTCACTGTAAGGTCTACTACACCTGTTGTATTCAGCATTTCACTGTAAGGTCTACTACACCTGTTGTATTCAGCATTTCACTGTGAGGTCTACACCTGTTGTATTCAGTGCACATGACAAAAAAAAACTTTGATTTGGTTGGATTTGAGAGAATGAGTTATAATGCATATATAAATTAGTTTATGAATGTTTATGGCCTATAAGTCAAATTTAAACTCTATTCAAACCTTCCCCTAAAAATAGTCAGTCTTCAACATTGTACTAATACTCATTATATCAAGACCTGTAGACTTTATAATCTAATACTCATGGAGAAGGAGAGATGTTGTCTTCCTACTAAAGACCCTCTGACACGACGGCCGCTCCAATTACTCCAGATGATGTTGACACGCCTTCCTTCCTTCCTTCCTTCCTTCCTTCCTTCCTTCCTTCCTTCCTTCCTTCCTTCCTTCCTTCCTTCCTCGCTGGCTCTTGTCTGAGACGACAGTGTCATTTTAATATATAAATATATATTTTATTTTAATATATAAATATATATATATTTTTTACCTTTATTTAACTAGGCAAGTCAGTTAAAAACAAATTCTTATTTTCAATGACAGCCTAGGAACAGTGGGTTTAACTGCCTTGTTCAGGGGCAGAAAGCCAGATTTTTACCTTGTCAGCTCGGGGATTCAATCCTGCAATCTTTCGGTTACACGTCCAACGCTCTAACCACTAGGCTACCTGCTGGTTACTAGTCCAACGCTCTAACCACTAGGCTACCTGCTGGTTACTAGTCCAACGCTCTAACCACTAGGCTACCTGCTGGTTACTGGCCCAACGCTCTAACCACTAGGCTACCTGCTGGTTACTGGCCCAACGCTCTAACCACTAGGCTACCTGCTGGTTACTGGCCCAAAGCTCTAACCACTAGGCTACCTGCTGGTTACTGGCCCAACGCTCTAACCACTAGGCTACCTGCTGGTTACTGGCCCAACGCTCTAACCACTAGGCTACCTGCTGGTTACTGGCCCAAAGCTCTAACCACTAGGCTAGCTACTGGTTACTGGCCCAACGCTCTAACCACTAGGCTACCTGCTGGTTACTGGCCCAAAGCTCTAACCACTAGGCTAGCTACCGCCCATTTAGACCCCAATACCCTGGAGCATTCTTTTCCGCATGTAGTCTGCTTAATGATGTGTATGTTCCCTATATAGTAAACTAAATTCTGGTCAAAACTAGTGCACTATATAGGGACTAGGGTGCTTTCTGGGATATAGCCTTGATAGAGTCAAGTACCAGTACAGTAGGCAGTAGTTCCCAACCAGCGCTACAAGAACCCCTGGGGTTAGTTGAGAAGACTGATGAGACCGTAGGTGGTAAAATGCACATGGAGGGGGACTTCAGGGGTACTCTGTGTATTTCAGTAAACGCTGGGGCCGCTACAGTTTAGCTGCTCATCAAGAACATCCATTTAGTCCACTTCCAACCCCCATTAGCATGTGATGCTAACGGCTGCCACATCAATCAGACTGACAAAAGCACATTTCTTTGTTTCATTCAACAGGACAAATTAATGATGCATGTTGAGAAATAAGAAAGCATTTTGCTCTACTAAAAATTAACCACACGCACGCACACGCACGCACGCACACGCACACACAGTTTGGTTGGTTTGAGGACCAGTCAAGACAGAATTTTATGATGCATATGCACACAATCTTTTTTGATAGATAATTATGCCTGATGTGCATACCGAATCCTGAGTACGTAGCTTCAGTGCTGTATAAAGCAGAGCAACTTGAAAAAATCTACAGGCCACCATTTAATAGCAGGTACATTTATGTAATTTTGATGTCATGGACACATCAATCGCAAACCCTTTTAAGTCAAAATTATAGACCCATTTTCTTTAGGGGGGGGGGGGCGGCCCCAGGCCCCAGGCCTTCTTTCACATACAGGACAAGAACAAATTGGCCTCTCAGCATGGACACATGCCAGTTGGTGCATGTAACCTACAGTAGTCTTATTGCTGCCTGGGGCTGAGTGCAGATGAGCTTGCCACTGCTTGGAACTTATTGAAGTTTCCCATCTGAAGCGATGTCAAAGTGCTCCGTATCCATGTCAGGCAGCATTGTAAGTAACGCATTACCCAGACACATTATGAGGAGATTACACCTATTAGTTACCGCTGTGCAGCGTAATGGGCCGCCCATGGGAGAGCAGCAAATCATTTGAATGTGTATCCCTAATGACACACTATTCCCTATATAGTGCACTACTGGCACCCTATTCCCTATATAGTGTATTACTGGCACCCTATTCCCTATATAGTGCACTACTGGCACCCTATTCCCTATATAGTGCACTACTGGCACCCTATTCCCTATATAGTGTATTACTGGCACCCTATTCCCTATATATAGTGCACTACTGGCACCCTATTCCCTATATATAGTGTAGGGTGCCAGTAATACACTATATAGGGAATACGGTGCCAGTAATACACTATATAGGGAATAGGGTGCCAGTAATACACTATATAGGGAATAGGGTGCCAGTAGTGCACTCTATAGGGAATAGGGTGCCAGTAGTGCACTATATAGGGAATAGGGTGCCAGTAGTCCACTATATAGGGAATAGGGTGCCAGTAATACACTATATAGGGAATAGGGTGCCAGTAATACACTATATAGGGAATAGGGTGCCAGTAGTGCACTATATAGGGAATAGTGTGTCATTAGGGATACACATTCAAATGATTTGCTGCTCTCCCATGGGCGGCCCATTACGCTGCACAGCGGTAACTAATAGATGTAATCTCCTCATAATGTGTCTGGGTAATGCGTTACTTACAATGCTGCCTGACATGGATACGGAGCACTTTGACATCGCTTCAGATGGGAAACTTCAATAAGTTCCAAGCAGTGGCAAGCTCATCTGCACTCAGCCCCAGGCAGCAATAAGGGCCAGATGCAATTAGAGGGAAACCACATTCAACAAAGTGAACAAGGAGATATGTAAATTGATGTTCAATGATGAAACAAAGACCACCAATGCAGATGTATATGAGCACGTAAGCCTACTGATATACCTCTATAGCTCTACATGAATTACAATCATATCTGGATATTTTTCTTTCAGTGGTCAGTTATTTACAAGGTGTTTAAGTAAAGCAAAAATAACAAATGTTGTAGGTTAATCCAAATGTGTAATATTAAAATATATTATCAATATTTGAATACCCTATAGGCTATTTACTATATTTTAATCTAGTCAGATTCTCATCTATTTAACAGTTTGTTATATCTTCGTAAATCTAGCACAAAATCAGATGTTATTTTATTCCAAACAAACCAAATATACTTTATGGTTTTTCGGACACAGATTAAGACTTAAAATAACTTTCAATGGATATTCTCAATTGAACTAGCTTTTTAGTCCTGGATCAGGTTTAATCTGTCTCTGGGAAATCTCCCCTAAATCTGTCTCTCTTCCAGACTAGAAAAGGGGATTGTTGGTTGATCAATTTCCATGTCTGCAGCAGAAGAGTCTAGTAATTGTGGACAGGAGCGAGGAGGCTCATATCAATACATTTATACAGAAACATAGACTAGTTAGCCTAAAACGTGTGCCACTGTGGTTAGTAATGTCCTACTCACTATTTCTGAATCAAATTTTACCTAGCCGTTCCCAGTGATGAGTGGAAGTGCATGTTAAACGTTTTCTATGTAAGTCCTGCCTATTGGTCAATTCCACAAATACTCATCCCTGATTGGAGGACTACATTGTGGTGGCGTGAAACACCAGAACATGATAGTTGGGGACGTGATGTGATCTCAGTGGGTGTGAAGTGTAAGTATTTTAGGGAGAATTTGAGGCAAAGTACAACGAAACTGTCAATTTAAGTGCATTCGGAAAGTATTCAGAACCTTGGATTTTTTTCCACATTTTGTTACGTCACAGCTTTATTCTAAAATTGATTAAATCGTTTTTTCTCCCCCCTCATCAATCTACACACAATACCCCATAATGACAAACCAAAACCTGGTTTTTAGAATTATGACATTTACGTAAGTATTCAGACCATTTACTCAGTACTTTGTTGAAGAACCATTGGCAGCGATTACAGCCTTGAGTATTCTTGGGTATGACGCTACAAGCTTGGCACACCTGTATTGGAGAGTTTCTCCCATTTTTCTCTGCAGATCCTCTTAAGCTCTGTCAGGTTGGATGGCGAGAGTTGCTGCACAGCTATTTTCAGGTCTCTACAGAGATGTTCGATCAGGTTCATGTCCAGGCTCTGTCTGCGCAGCAACTCACTGCCTTCCTGAAGACAAATAATGTGTACGAAACGCTTCAGCCTGGTTTTAGACCCCATCATGGCACTGATATCGCTCTCGTGAAGGTGGTAAATTACCTTTTAATGGCGTCAGACCGAGGCTCTGCATCTGTCCTCGTGCTCCTAGACCTTAGTGCTGCTTTTGACACCATCAATCACCACATTATTTTGGAGAGATTGGAAACCCTAATAGCTCTACACAGACAAGTTCTTGCTTGGTTTAGATCTTATCTGTTGGAAAGATATCAGTTTGTCTCTCTGGATGGTTTGTCCTTCGACAAATCGGCGTTCCACAAGGTTCCGTTTTAGGACCTTTTGTTTTCACTTCATGTTCTACGTCTTGGTGATGTCATTCGGAAACGCAATGTTAACTTTCACTGCTATGCGGATGACACACAGCTGTACATTTCGATGAAACATGGTGAAGCCACAAAATTGCCCTCCATGGAAGCCTGTGTTTCAGACATAAGGAAGTGGATGTTGACAAATGTTTTACTTTTAAACTCGACTTTTAAACTCGAAACAGCAATGATATTTCTAGGTCCCAAGAAACAAAGAGATCTTCTGTTGAATCTGACAATTAATCTTTATGGTTGAACAGTCATCTCAAATAAAACTGTGAAGGACCTCAGCTTTTCTCTGGAACCTGATCTCTCTTTTGACGAACATATCAAGAATTTTTCAAGGACAGCTTTTCGTAACATTGCAAAAATCTGAGACTTTTTGTCCCAAAATAATGCGTTAAAACTAATCCATGATTTTGTCACTTCTAGGTTAGACTACTGCAATGCTCTACTTTCCGGCTACCCAGATAAAGCACTAAATACACTTCAGTTAGTGCTAAACACAGCTGCTAGAATCTTGACTAGAACCAAAAAAATGTGATCATATTACTCCAGTGCTAGCCTCCCTACACTGGCTTCCTGTTAAGGCTAGACTACAGGGAGCAGCGATGAGGTCATCGCGTCATCCAAAAACAGGGGAAACATTGGATGACTATAAAATGTTAATATTTTAATAATTCAACGGATTGTTTTGTTACAGTACCTTCAGAAAGTATTCACACATCTTGACTTTTTCCTCAGTTTGTTTTCCTGAATTGAAAATGGATTAAAACGAGATGCTACTGGACGACACACAATAAATAACATCACATTTGAACTAATTCTTACTAATTAAAACTGATAACCCCTTTGTTATTGCAAGCCTAAATAAGTTCAGGAGTAAAAATGTGCTTACCAAGCCACATAATAAATTGTATGGGAATAATAGTTTTTAACATGATTTTTGAATGACTATCTCATCTCTGTACTGCACACATATAATTACCTGTAAGGTCCCTCAGTCGAGCAGTGAATTTCAAACCACAAAGACCAGGGAGGTTTTCCAATGCCTAGCAAAGAAGAGCACCTATTGGTAGATGGGTATAAAAAATAAAGCTGACTTTGAGCACTTCAGATGGTGTATCAATACACCCAGTCACTACAAATATATAGACATTTACATTTTAGAAGACACTCTTATCCAGAGCAACTTACAGTAGTGAATGCATACATTTCATACAATTTCATACATTTTTTTTTGTGCTGGCCCCCCGTGGGAATCGAACCCACAACCCTGGCGTTGCAAACACCATGCTCTACCAACTGAGCTACAGGGAAGGCTACAGGCGTCCTTCCAAACTCAGATACCAAAGACGAAGTAAACCACTCAGGGATTTCATCATGAGGCCAAAGGTGACTTTTAAACGGTTACAGAGTTTAATGGGGGTGATAGGAGAAAACTGAGACTGGATCAACAACATTGCAGTTACTCCACAATACTAACCTAAACTGCAGGGATTGTCGTCGGGGACTCAGTCCGGACCGTAGACCGTCGTCGGGGACTTCAGGATAGGAACCCCCCCTGTAAGCTCCGGACTGGGAACCGTCGCTGGAGGCTCCGGACTGGAGACCGTCGCTGGAGGCTCCGGACTGGAGACCGTCGCTGGAGGCTCCGGACTGGAGACCGTCGCTGGAGGCTCCGGACTGGGGACCGTCGCTGGAGGCTCCGGACTGGGGACCTTCGCTGGAGGCTCCGGACTGGGGACCGTCGCTGAAGGCTCCGCACTGGGGACCTTCACTGGAGGCTCCGGACTGCCGACCGTCGCTGAAGGCTCCGGACTGCCAACCGTCGCTGGAGGCTCCGGGCCGTAAGCCGTCTCAGGAGGTTCCGGACTGTGAAACATAGCCGGAAGCTCTGGACTGGGAACTGTCGCCGGAAGCTCTGGACTGGGAACTGTCGCCGGAAGCTCTAGACTGGGTACTGTCTGCGGAAGCTCTGGACTGGGTACTGTCGCCGGAAGCGCCGGACTGGGTACTGTCGCCGGAAGCGCCGGACTGGGAAGGCGCACTGGAGGCCTGGTGCGTGGAGCCGGCACAGGGCTTACCAGGCTGGGGAGACGCACTGGAGACTGGGTGCGTGGAGCAGGCACAGGGCGTACCAGGCTGGAGAGACGAACTGGAGGCCGAGTGCGTGGAGCAGGCACAGGACGTACCGGGCTGGGGAGACGCACTGGAGACCGGGTGCGCGGAGCTGGCACAGGATATACTGGACCGTGGAGGCGCACTGGAGGTCTGGAGCGTAGGGCTGGCACAACCCTTCCTGGCTGGATGCTCACTTTAGCCCGGAAAATGCGGGGAGCCGGTAACGAGAGCACCGGGCTGTGAATGGGCACTGGATATACGGTGCGCATCACCGCATAACACGGTGCCTGACCGGTCACACGCTCCCCACGGTAAGCACGGGGAGTTGGCTCAGGTTTAAACCTTGACTCTGCCAATCTCCCCGTGTGCCCCCTCCCCCCAATTTTGGGGGGGAGCTGCCTCTCAGGCTTCTGTCGTTGTTCTAATTCCTCGTATCGTCGCCGTTCCCCTCTTGCTGCCTCCATCCCCTTCCTTGGACAGCGATACTCTCCAATCCGCGTCCAGGGTCCTTTGCCGTCCAGGATGTCCTCCCATGTCCACTCCTCCTGGCCACGCTGCTTGGTCCATCTTTAGTGGGATCTTCTGTAACGGCTCTCGTTGGTGGTAGAAGTGGACCAAGGCACAGCGTGGTAAGTGTTCATGATTAGTTTATTCAAGAAACACTAAAACAAAATAACTACAGCAAACAAAACGAACAGTTCTGTCAGGCACAGACACGAAACAGAAAACAAGATCCCACAAAACCCAAAAGGAAAATGACAACTTATATATGATCCACAATCAGATACAACGATAGACAGCTGCCTCTGATTGGGAACCACACTCGGCCAAAAACAAAGAAATAGAAAACATAGACTTTCTCACTCGAGTCACACCCTGACCTAACCAAACACAGAGAATAAATTAGATCTCTAAGGTCAGGGTGTGACAGAAATTGATGAAAAAACAGAACGTGGGGGCTGTTTGTTAGACTTCAGTGCGGCTTTTGACATTATCGATCATAGTCTGCTGCTGGAAAAACGTATGTGTTATGGCTTTACTCCCCCTGCTATAATGTGGATAAAGAGTTACCTGTCTAACAGAACACAGAGGGTGTTCTTTAATGGAAGCCAGTGTGTCTATATATGCGGATGACTCAACACTATACATGTCAGCTACCACAGTGACTGAAATGACTGGAACACTTAACAAAGAGCTGCAGTTAGTTTCAGAGTGGGTAGCAAGGAATAAGTTAGTACTAAATATTTCTAAAACGTAAAGCATTGTATTTAGGACAAATCATTCACTAAACCCTAAACCTCAACTAAATCTTGTAATAAATAATGTGGAAATTGAGCAAGTTGAGATGACTAAACTGCTTGGAGTATCCCTTGGAGTAGCCCTGGATTGTAAACTGTCCTGGTCAAAACAGATTGATACAACAGTAGCTAAGATGGGGAGAACTCTGTCCATAATAAAGCGCAGCTCTGCTTTCTTAACAGCAATATCATCAAGGCAGGTCCTAAAGGCACTAGTTTCTACCTTCTTAACAACACTATCAACAAGGCAGGTCCTAAAGGCACTAGTTTCTACCTTCTTAACAACACTATCAACAAGGCAGGTCCTACAGGCCCTAGTTTCTACCTTCTTAACAACACTATCAACAAGGCAGGTCCTACAGGCCCTAGTTTCTACCTTCGTAACAACACTATCAACAAGGCAGGTCCTACAGGCCCTAGTTTCTACCTTCGTAACAACACTATCAACAAGGCAGGTCCTACAGACTCTAGTTTTGTCACACCTGGACTACTGTTCAGTCCAGTGGTCAGGTGCTACAAAGAGGGACTTAGGTAAATTACAATTGTCTCAGAACAGGGCAGCACGGCTGGCCCTTGGCTGTATACAGAGAGCTAACATTAATAATATGCATGTCAATCTCTCATGGCTCAAAGTGGAGGAGAGATTGACTTCATCACTATTTGTATTTGTGAAAGGCATTGACATGTTGAATACATCGAGCTGTCTGTTTATACTACTGGCACACAGCTCAGATACCCATACATACCCCACAAGACATGCCACCAGAGGTCTGTTTATACTACTGGCACACAGCTCAGATACCCATACATACCCCACAAGACATGCCACCAGAGGTCTGTTTAAACTACTGGCACACAGCTCAGACACCCATCCATACCCCACAAGACATGCCACCAGAGGTCTGTTTAAACTACTGGCACACAGCTCAGACACCCATACATACCCCACAAGACATGCCACCAGTTGTCTCTTCACAGTCCCCAAGTCCAGAACAGACTATGGGAGGAGCACAGTACTACATTGAGCCATGACTACATGGAACTATATTCCACATCAGGTAACTTGATGCAGCAGTAGAATCAGATTTAAAAAAACAGGTAAAAATACACTGTGTAGAACAGCTGGAACTGTGAAGAGACACACACAAAGGCACAGAGACACGATAACATACACACTATACACACATGTACACATGGATTTTGTGTTGTAGATATCTGGTAGTAGAGTAGCGGCCTGAGGGCACACACTTAATATGTTGGGAATTTATTGTAATGTTTTAAAAAATGTATAACTGCCTTTATTTTGCTGGACCCCAGGACGAGTAGTTGCTGCCTTTGAAGGAACTAATGGAGATCCACAATAAATACAAATACAAAGCATTATGTTTGGGGCAAATCCAACACATCACTGAGTACCACTCTTCATATTTTCATATTTTCAAGCATGGTGATGGCTGCATCATGTTATGGGTATGCTTGTCATCGGCAAGGACTAGAGAGCAAAATCCTAGAGAAAAACCTAATTCAGTCTGCTTTCCAACAGACACTGGGAGACAAATGTACCTTTCAGCAGGATAATAACCTAAAACACATGGCCAAATATACACTGGTTGGTTACCAAGACAACATTGAATGTTCCTGAGTTGCCTAGTTACAGTTTTGACTTAAATCGTCTTGAAAATCTATGGCAAGACATGAAAATGGCTGTGTAGCAATAATCAACAACCAACTTGACAGAGCATGCAGAATTTATTTTAAGAATAATGTGCAAATATTGTACAAACCAGGTGTGCAAAGATCTTACAGACAGAAGGATGGGTAAGATTTACTTTTATATTTAATACATTTTAAATTCAGGTTGTAACACAACAAACTGTGTAAAAAGTAAATAAATCAGTGAAATGTATTTAAATAGCCCTTCTTACATCAGCTGATATCTCAAAGTGCTGTACAGAATCCCAGCCTAAAACCCCAAACAGCAACCAATGCAGATGAAGAAGCACGACGGCTAGGAATAACTCCCTAGAAAGGCAAGAACATAGGAAGAAACCTCGAGAGGAACCAGGTTCTGAGGGGTGGCCAGTCCTCTTCAGGCTGTGCCGGGTGGAGATTATAAGAGTACATGGCCAATAAGGCCAGAGTTTTCTTGAAGGTGTTCAAATGTTCAAAGATGACCAGGAGGGTCAACTAATAATCACAGTGGTTGTAGAGGGTGCAACAGGTCAGCACCTCAGGAGTAAATGTCAGTTGGCTTTTCATAGCCGAGCATTCAGAGGTCGAGACAGCGGTAGAAAGAGAGAGAAAGTCGACAGCAGGTCCAGGATGCATCCACTTCCACAACAACTAACTAATACACTCAAATCTAAGTAAAGGAATGGAATAAGAATATATACATATAAATATATGAATGAGCAAGGACAGAGCGGCAAAGGCAAGATGCAATAGATGGTATAAAATACAGTATAATATAGAGGCCAAAGAAACGCACACCGGTGAGGGGCTGGCTAGCGGAAAAATAAAAAATAAAAAATATTTAAATAAATTTAAAAAATAAAGGAGAGCTTAGATGCAAACATATTTATGTCCAACTTTTCGACAGACAAGCTGTCTTCATCATAAAATACAGTATATACATATGAGATGACTGATGCAAGATATGTAAACATTATTAAAGTGATTAGTGATCCATTTACTCCAGTCTGTATGTTGGCAGCAGCCTCTCTGTGTTAGTGATGGCTGTTTAACAGTCTGTTGGCCTTGAGATAGAAGTTGTTTTTCAGTCTCTCGGTCCCAGCTTTGATGCATCTGTACTGACCTCGCCTTCTGGATGTTAGCAGGATGTTGCCCTTCATGATCTTTTTGGCTTTCCGGTGACATCGGGTGGTGTAGGTGTCCTGGAGGGAAGGTAATTTGCCCCCGGTGATGCGTTGTGCAGACCGCACCACCCTCTGAAGAGCCTTGCCATTGTGGACGGTGCAGTTCCCCTCTCTCCACTGGGATTCTCTGCCTCTAACCCTATTACAGGGGCTGAGTCACTGGCTTACTGGTGCTCTTCCATGCCGTCCCTAGGAGGGGGGCGTCACTTGAGCCGCAGGCAGAACAGTTGACCTGGAGCAGCAGCACTGCCAGGTGGACTGGGGACAGCAAGAGAGAGAAAAGAAAGAAAGAGAGAATTAGAGAGAGCATACTTAAATTCACACAGGACACTGGATAAGACAGGAGAAATACTCCAGATATAACAGACTGACCCCAGCCCCCCGACACATAAACTACTGCAGCATAAATACTGGAGGCTGAGACAGGAGGGGACAGGAGACACTGTGGCCCCATCCGATGATACCCCCCGCACAGGGCCAAACAGGCAGGATATAACCCCACCCACTTTGCCAAAGCACAGCCCCCACACCACTAGAGGGATGTCTTCAACCACCAACTTACCATCCTGAGACAAGGCCGAGTATAGCCCACAAAGATCTCCGCCATGGCACAACCCAAGGGGGGGCGCCAACCCAGACAGGAAGACCACATCAGTGACTCAACCCACTCAAGTGACGCACCCCTCCTAGGGACGGCATGGAAGCGAACCAGTAAGCCAGTGACTCAGCCCCTGTAATAGGGTTAGAGGTAGAGAATCCCAGTGGAGAGAGGGGAACCGGCCAGGCAGAGACAGCAAGGGCGGTTCGTTGCTCCAGTGCCTTTCCGTTCACCTTCACACCCCTGGGCCAGACTACACTCAATCATAGGACCTACTGAAGAGATACATCTTCAAAAAAGACTTAAAGGTTGAGACCGAGTCTGTGTCTCTCACATCCTTTTTTCCCCTTTCCGTTATTAGGTTTTGTGTTGGGCTGGGTTATTTTAGCTAGTAGGCCCGCCTGCTCTGTGTGCGGGATTGTTTTGTGTATTTTTACTTCTGTGCACGCTCGTGTTTGAGGTGCTTGAACGTGGGTTTTCTTGGACTGTTTCAGTCCCCAGTGTTTGTTTGTTTTAGTGTGCGCCCTGTATCTCCTTGGTGTGGCTTGTGATCGCCGTTGTGTAACATTGAAGCACTACCTGTACTCTCTGCTTCCTTCGCCTGACTTTGATACCCACTAAGACCAGAGCCTTACACCCTGCCTCCAGTTGTTTGCTTAGAAATTCTAGGGACAATTAGGAGGCCTGCATCTTGTGACCATAACTTACGTGTAGGTATGTATGGCAGGACCAAATCGGAAAATTAGGTAGGAGCAAGTGCATGTAATGCTTTGTAGGTTAGCAGTAAAACCTTGAAATCAACCCTTGCCTTAACAGGAAGCCAGTGTAGGGAGGCTAGCACTGGAGTAATATGATACAATTTTTTGGTTCTAGTCAGGATTCTAGCAGCTGTATTTAGCACTAACTGAAGTTTATTTAGTGTTTTATCCAGGTAGCCGGAAAGTAGAGGATTGCAGTAGTCTAACCTAGAAGTAACAAAAGCAAGGATACATTTTTCTGCATCATTTTTGGACAGAACATTTCTGATATTTGCAATGTTACGTAGATGGAAAAAAGCTGTCCTTGAAACAGTCTTGATATGTTTGTCAAAAGAGAGATCAGGGTCCAGAGTAACGCCGAGGTCCTTCATAGTTTTATTTGAGAAGACTGTACAACCATCAAGATTAATTGTCAGATTCAACAGAAGATCTCTTTGTTTCTTGGGACCTAGAACAAGCATCTCTGTTTTGTCTGAGTTTAAAAGTATAAAGTTTGCAGCCATCCACTTCCTTATGTCTGAAACACAGGCTTCTAGCGAGGGCAATTTTGGGGCTTCACCATGTTTCATTGAAATGTACAGCTGTGTGTCATCTGCATAGCAGTGAAATATAACATTAT
This sequence comes from Salmo salar, assembly GCF_965601325.2. Taxonomy (NCBI): domain Eukaryota; kingdom Metazoa; phylum Chordata; class Actinopteri; order Salmoniformes; family Salmonidae; genus Salmo; species Salmo salar. The sequence goes on from NC_138317.1 coordinate 45,577,802, forward strand.
GTTTTTGAATGACATCCCCAAAAGGTAAAATATATAGTGAAAACAATAGTGGTCCTAAAACGGAACCTTGAGGAACACTGAAATTTACAGTTGATTTGTCAGAGGACAAACCAATCACAGAGACAAACTGATATCTTTCCCGACAGATAAGATCTAAACCAGGCCAGAACTTGTCCATGTAGACCAATTTGGGTTTCCAATCTCTCCAAAAGAATGTGGTGATCGATGGTATCAAAAGCATCACTAAGGTCTAGGAGCACGAGGACAGATGCAGAGCCTCGGTCTGACGCCATTAAAAGGTAATTTACCACCTTCACAAGTCCAGTCTCAGTGCTATGATGGGGTCTAAAACCAGACTGAAGCATTTCGTATACATTGTTTGTCTTCAGGAAGGCAGTGAGTTGCTGCGCAACAGGTTTTTCTAAAATGTTTTAGAGGAATGGGAGATTTGATATAGGCCGATAGTTTTTTATATTTTCTAGGTCAAGGTTTGGCTTTTTCAAGAGAGGCTTTATTACTGCCACTTTTAGTAAGTTTGGTACACATCCGGTGGATAGAGAGATTTTTATTATGTTCAACATAGGAGGGCCAAGCACAGGAAGCAGCTCTTTCAGTAGTTTAGTTGGAATAGGGTCCAGTATGTAGCTTGAAGGTTTAGAGGCCATGATTATTTTCATCATTGTGTCAAGAGATATAGTATTAAAACACTTGTCTCCCTTGATCCTAGGTCTTGGCAGAGTTGTGCAGACTCAGGACAACTGAGCTTTGGAGGAATACGCAGATTTAAAGAGGAGTCCATAATTTGCTTTCTAATGATCATGATCTTTTCCTCAAAGAAGTTCATGATTTTATCACTGCTGAAGTGAGAGCCATCCTCTCTTGGGGAATGCTGCTTTTTAGTTAGCTTTGCGACAGTATCAAAAATAAATTTCGGATTGTTCTTATTTTCCTCAATTAAGTTGGAAAAATAGGATGATCGAGCAGCAGTGAGGGCTCTTCGATACTGCACGGTACTGTCTTTCCAAGCTAATCGGAAGACTTCCAGTTTTGTGTGGCGCCATTTCCGTTCCAATTTTCTGGAAGCCTGCTTCAGAGCTCGGGTATTTTCTGTATACCAGGGAGCTAGTTTCTTATGACAAATGTTTTTAGTTTTTAGGGGTGCAACTGCATCTAGGGTATTGCGCAAGGTTAATTTTAGTTCCTCAGTTAGGTGGTTAACTGATTTTTGTCCTCTGACATCCTTGGGTAGGCAGAAGGAGTCTGGAAGGGCATCAAGGAATCTTTGGGTTGTCTGAGAATTTATAGCATGACTTTTGATGCTCCTTGGTTGGGGTCTGAGCAGATTGTTTGTTGCGATTGCAAATGTAATAAAAAGGTGGTCCAATAGTCCAGGATTATGAGGAAAAACATTAAGATCCACATAATTTATTCCATGGGACAAAACTAGGTCCAGAGTATGACTGTGGCAGTGAGTAGGTCTGGAGACATGTTGGACAAAACCCACTGAGTCGATGATGGCTCCGAAAGCCTTTTGGAGTGGGTCTGTGGACTTTTCCATGTGAATATTAAAGTCACCAAAAATGTGACTGTTATCTGCTATGACTACAAGGTCCGATAGGAATACAGGGAATTCAGGGAACTCAGTGAGGAACGCTGTATATGGCCCAGGAGGCCTGTAAACAGTAGCTATAAAAAGTGATTGATTAGGCTGCATAGATTTCATGACTAGAAGCTCAAAAGTCGAAAATGTGTTTTTTTTCTTTGTAAATTGAAATTTGCAATCGTAAATGTTAGCAACACCTCCGCCTTTGCGGGATGCACGGGGGATATGGTCACTAGTGTAACCAGGAGGAGAGGATTCATTTAACAAAGTAAATTCATCAGGCTTAAGCCATGTTTCAGTCAGGTCAATCACATCAAGATTAGGATCAGTGATTAGTTCATTGACTATAACTGCCTTGGAAGTGAGGGATCTAACATTAAGTACATTTACATTAAATGTTTGTCATTTAGCAGACGCTCTTATCCAGAGCTACTTACAGTAGTGAATGCATACATTTCATAAATTATTTCCCCCCGTACTGGTCCCCCGTTGGAATCGAACCCACAACCCTGGCGTTGCAAACACCATGCTCTACCAACTGAGCCCTATTTTGAGATGTGAGGTATCACCATCTCTTTCAATAATGACATAAATGGAGGAGGTCTTTATTCTAGTGAGATTGCTAAAGCGAACACCGCCATGTTTGGTTTTGCCCAACCTAGATCGAGGCACAGACACGGTCTCAATGGGGATAGCTGAGCTGGCTACACTGACTGTGCTAGTGGCAGACTCCACTAAGCTGGCAGGCTGGCTAACAGCCTGCTGCCTGGCCTGCACCCTGGCTAACAGCCTGCTGCCTGGCCTGCACCCTATCTCATTGTGGAGCTAGAGGAGTTAGAGCCCTGTCTACGTTCGTAGATAAGATGAAAGCACCCCTCCAGCTAGGATGGAGTCCATCACTCCTCAACAGGCCAGGCTTGGTCCTGTTTGTTGGTGAGTCCCAGAAAGAGGGACGATTATCTACAAATTCTGTCTTTTGGGAGGGGCAGAACACAGTTTTCAACCAGCGATTGAGTTGTGAGACTCTGCTGTAGAGCTCATCACTCCCCCTAACTAGGAGGGGGCCAGAGACAATTACTGGATGCCGACACATCTTTCTAGCTGATTTACACGCTGAAGCTATGTTGCGCCTGGTGACCTCTGACTGTTTCATCCTAACATCGTTGGTGCCGACGTGGATAACAATATCTCTATACTCTCTACACTCGCCAGTTTTAGCTTTAGCCAGCACCATCTTCAGATTAGCCTTAACGTCGGTAGCCCTGCCCCCTGGTAAACAGTGTATGATCACTGGATGATTCGTTTAAGTCTAATACTGCGGGTAATGGAGTCGCCAATGACTAGGGTTTTCAATTTGTCAGAGCTAATGGTGGGAGACTTCGGCGTCTCAGACCCCATAACGGGAGGAGTAGAGACCAGAGAAGGCTAGGCCTCTGACTCAACAATGGTGGCCATCTTGAAGCATGTGGAGACAGCATATTGGGATAGGGAGAGATTGAATCTGTCTGTAAACACACCAGCCAGCTGGTCTGCGCATGCTCTGAGGACGCAGCTATGGATGCCTCCTGCAGCCTTGCGAGCGTTAATATGTTTAAATGTCTTACTCACGTCAGCCACGGAGAAGGAGAGCCCACAGTCCATGGTAGCGGCCGCATCGGTGGCACTGTATTATCCTCATGTCACGTCCTGGCCAGTATAAGGGTTAATTGGTATTGTAGTTTGGTCAGGACATGGCAGAGGGTATTTTTTTATGTGGTTAGGGGTGGTGTTTGCTGTAGGGCAGTTGATTTAGGTATTCCGGGGTTTTCGGGCACTGTTTGATTTTCATGTATTCTATGTTTAGTCTAGTGTGTCTGTTTCTATGTTTGGGTTCATTGGGGTTGGGACTCTCAATTGAAGGCAGGTGTTGTCTATTTGCCTTTGATTGAGAGTCCCATATATGAGGGTGTGTTTGTTTGTCTTTTGTGGGAGATTGATTTTGCACTGCGTTTTTGTATAGCCTGCAAAACTGTTACCGGTGTAATAACTGTTTATTGTTTTTTTGTTGTTCAATTGGATGCTTCACATGTTTTCTTTAATAAACATGAGTGTCCACAATCCCGCTGCATTTTGGTCTTTTCCTCAACACGACGAAATCTGTGACACCTCAAAGCGGGCAAAGAAGGTGTTTAGTTTGTTTGGAAGCAAGACGTCGGTGCCCGTGATCTGGCTCGTTTTCCTTTGTAGTCCGTGATTGTATGTAGAGCCTGCCACATGCGTCTCGTGTCTGAGCCGTTGAATTGCGACTCCACTTTGTCTCTATACTGACATTTTGCTTGTTTGATTGCCTTGCGGAGGGAATAACTATGCTGTTTGCATTCGGCCATATTCCCAGTCATCTTGCCATGGTTATATGCGGTGGTTTGCGCTTTCAGTTTTGTGCGAATGCCGCCATCTATCCACGGTTTCTGGTTTGGGTAGGTTTTAATAGTCACAGTGGGAACAACATCCCTTAATACAATTCCTTATAAACTCACTCACTGAATCAGCGTTTACGTCAATATTATTCTCCGAGGCTACCCGGAACACGTCCCAATCCGCGTGATCTAAACAATCTTGAAGCGTGGATTCCGATTGGTCAGACCAGCGTTGAATTGTCCATGGCATGAGTACATCCTGTTTGAGTTTCTGCCTATAGGAAGGGAGGACCAAAAAAGGAGTCGTAGTCAGATTTGACGAAAGAAGGGACGGGGGAGGGCCTTATATGGATCGTTGAAGTTAGAGTAGCAGTGATCCAGTGTTTTATCAGCGTGAGTACTACAGTCAATATGCTGATAGAATTTAGGTAGTCTTGTTCTCAGATTTACTTTGTTAAAATCCCCAGCTACAATAAATGTAGACTCAGAATATATGGTTTCCAGTTTGCATAAACTCCAGTGAAGTTCTTTGAGGGCTGTCGTGGTATTGGCTTGAGGGAGGGATATAGACGGCTGTGACAAAAACCCGAGGAGAATTCCATTGGGAGATAATACGGACAGGCACTTGATTGTGAGAAATTCTAGGACAGGTGAAGAAAAGGACTTGAGAAGATAATTACGAAACACACATCCCGGCTCTTCGTCTTCCTGTTTATTCCTGTCGGCGCTACGCACAAAGAATCCAGGTGGCTGTACCGACTCCGACAGAGTATCCCAAGAGAGAGCCATGTTTCCGTGAAAACAGAGAATGTTACAATCCCTTATGAATATGGACTAGTTGATAATATGATTTACTCTCCTCTACTCTCTGAATACTGAAAATGGATTAGTTCAGCGTTTTCCAAACAATGGGGTTGTGTGATATGAAAAGGGCGAGTGAACCTCTGAGAAAAAATAAAATGTTGAATTGAAATAAACACAAAGGTTTCTGTTTTCTCCTTCTTTCTACTAAATATTATGATCCCATCACTGAAAGATCAGACTCTTCGCCCCCAAGCCTCATCAGAACATTTGAACAAGACCAGGCGCTAAATCAGACTGAGGAAAAAAATAACATAAATCGGTGATGATGTTTTCTACACAGAAAAATCAAACAAAACTTCCCAATACCTTTCTGATGCATTTCAGTCACTTCAAACCAGATTAAAATACTGTCAAAAGTACTACCAGACTGATTTGTAATAGACTGGCAAAAAAAAAAAGTGAACATTGGATGTCGATTACATCACTTTTTTAAATGTTTGGGGTCATGATAAAAAAAAAAAAAAAAAGTTTGGGAACAATGTGCTCCCCGCTCTGAATGCTGAATATGGATTAGTTAATTACATGATTTACTGTCCTCTCTACATACTGAATATGGACTAGTTGATAATTTTACATTCAACCCTCCCAAAAAAAATATATTCCATAATGAACCCAACCTCTGAATCAGAGAGGTGAGGAAGGCTGGCTTATTAATCAACATCCACATCATTGGTGCCCGGAAACATTTGTCGGCTTTTACCGGCCTTGCAGAAGGACAGATTTGTTCGCCTACCGCCCCAGAGACCAACTGGGTCCAGATTCATCGTAAACCAGGTTATAACACGGGTCACTATTTCACAATTTAAAAAAATGTTTTTACTGTTGATCTGACATGTGCAGCGTTTACCATGAATGCGATCTTTTGTGAATACCGGGAACATTTTTAATTAAAAGCTGCATTGTTGGCCGTATAATTACCTGCATTATAACGTGGCTCACATTGAATCCCGGCCCAATATCCAGTCAGTCTGATCAGCTAGTGATGTGTGTGATGTGTTAATCTCTCCTCTCATAGTTCTGAACGTTATTCTACTTTCATTACTGCAGATCAAAAGCTTCAGGCTTTTATAATGAAGTTAGAAATTAGTGGGAAGATGTGGCACATTTATTTCTCATATTTTTGGTAATGTTAGTCTATTTAAAAAAAAATAAAAATAAAGTATATTTCTTGATATGAAAAAAATAAAACAGTATTGTCTTTTCCATTGTGTTGATTGACTTGTATTTCAGACATGGGTCCATTAGCAATCAGAGTTAAATGTGTCAGAAAGTCGCACACACACACACACACACACACACACACACACACACACACACACACACACACACACACACACACACACACACACACACACACACACACACACACACACACACACACACACACACACACACACACACACACACACACACACACACACACACACACACACTGTCAGAGTCATTACTAATATGTGCTGGTTTGAGAGATACTGTGCTTCATTAAGCATTTCTTTAATACCATTACATTAGTCCATGTGGTGATAATACGGATATGTCCTCATGCATTATACATCAGATCATGCTGGAATGGGGGTATTATCAAAGGCCTGGATTAAATGTTCCTCAGGGACGCTGATAGAAAACCACTTACAGAACCACTTAGAGGCCTGCTGAAATATTGGATTGAAATTTGGGAGAAACGTAATGGTACAAATGTTTTATTTGATTTAAACTTTATTTAACTTACACCTTGCTTTGATGAGTATTTTAACTATGCAGGAATTAGAGTTAATTTTTTTTTAAATATTTGTCACGTATGAGAGAAGAGGATATCTTTAGTGGTCTGCCTGTTTGTCTTCGTGAGGTCAAGCAATGTCTACTTTCATTACACTGCTGGATTTGAGGAACACAGCCCTCTCCACGTGTATGTTTTGGGGCTGTTCTGGTCTCAGCTGAGCTGGTGTCTCTTAGGGCGGCAGACAGGCTGTCCTGAAGCCCAGAGAGGCAGGCCTGGGCAAGCTGGAGCTGAGCTGGTGGATCTTGGCAGGCTGCTGTCTCTCTCTCTCAGCGCACTGACCAGTTGGTGTGCTGCGATGTTGGCCTGGGAGCCAAAGAGTGGAAACCCAGCCACCAGCTGTGGTTCTCTCTCTCTCTCTCTCTCTCTCTCTCTCTCTCTCTCTCTCTCTCTCATAGAGGAAACTGTATGGCGCAGAACACATTACATGGTCCTCTCAGCAGCAGCTGTGGCATGCTGGTAGTTGTGTGTCTGGCATCGGGCCACTACTCAGCCCTACTCAACTCCCCTCCACTATACTCTACCCCCCTCCACTATACTCTACCCCCCTCCACTATACTCTACCCCCCTCCACTATACTCTACCCCCCTCCACTACTCTCCCCCCCTCCACTACTCTCCCCCCCTCCACTACTCTACCCCCTCCACTACTCTACCCCCTCCACTATACTCTACTCTACCCCCTCCACTACTCTACCCCCCTCCACTACTCTACCCCCTCCACTATACTCTACTCTACCCCCTCCACTACTCTACCCCCCTCCACTACTCTACCCCCTCCACTACTCTACCCCCTCCACTATACTCTACTCTACCCCCCACTACTCTACCCCCCTCCACTATACTCTACCCCCCTCCACTATACTCTACCCTCTCCACTGCTCTCTGCTCCCCTCGCTGCTCCCCTCTCTCTGCTCCTCTCTCTGCTCCTCTCTCTGCTCCTCTCTTTCTGCTCCTCTCTCTGCTCCCCACTCTGCTCCTCTCTCTGCTCCCCTCTCTCTGCTCCCCTCTCTCTGCTCCTCTCTCTGCTCCTCTCTCTCTGCTCCCCTCTCTCTGCTCCCCTCTCTGCTCCCCTCTCTCTGCTCCCCTCTCTCTGCTCCTCTCTCTGCTCCCCTCTCTCTGCTCCCCTCTCTGCTCCCCTCTCTCTGCTCCCCTCTCTCTGCTCCCCTCTCTCTGCTCCTCTCTCTGCTCCTCTCTCTGCTCCCCTCGCTGCTCCCCTCTCTCTGCTCCCCTCTCTCTGCTCCCCTCGCTGCTCCCCTCTCTCTGCTCCTCTCTCTCTCTGCTCCCCTCGCTGCTCCCCTCTCTCTGCTCCCCTCTCTCTGCTCCCCTCAATCTGCTCCTCTCTCTGCTCCCCTCTCTCTGCTCCACTCTCTCTGCTCCCCTCGCTGCTCCCCTCTCTCTGCTCCTCTCTCTGCTCCCCTCTCTGCTCCCCTCTCTCTGCTCCTCTCGCTGCTCCCCTCGCTGCTCCCCTCTCTGCTCCTCTCTCTGCTCCCCTCTCTCTGCTCCTCTCTCTCTGCTCCCCTCTCTCTGCTCCCCTCGCTGCTCCTCTCGCTGCTCCCCTCGCTGCTCCCCTCTCTCTGCTCCTCTCTCTGCTCCCCTCTCTCTGCTCCCTCTCTCTGCTCCGCTCTCTGCTCCTCTCTCTCTGCTCCTCTCTCGCTCCTCTCTCTGCTCCCTCTCTGCTCCCCTCTCTCTGCTCCCCTCGCTGCTCCCCTCTCTGCTCCCCTCTCTCTGCTCCCCTCGCTGCTCCTCTCTCTGCTCCCCTCGCTGCTCCCCTCTCTCTGCTCCTCTCTCTGCTCCCCTCTCTGCTCCCCTCTCTCTGCTCCCCTCTCTCTGCTCCTCTCTCTGCTCCTCTCTCTGCTCCCCTCTCGCTGCTCCCCTCTCTCTGCTCCCCTCTCTGCTCCCCTCTCTCTGCTCCCCTCGCTGCTCCCCTCTCTGCTCCCCTCTCTCTGCTCCCCTCTCTCTGCTCCCCTCGCTGCTCCTCTCTCTGCTCCCCTCGCTGCTCCCCTCTCTCTGCTCCCCTCTCTCTGCTCCCCTCTCTCTGCTCCCCTCTCTCTGCTCCCCTCGCTGCTCCTCTCTCTGCTCCCCTCTCTCTGCTCCCCTCTCTCTGCTCCCCTCGCTGCTCCCCTCTCTGCTCCCCTCTCTCTGCTCCCCTCTCTCTGCTCCCCTCGCTGCTCCTCTCTCTGCTCCCCTCTCTGCTCCCCTCTCTGCTCCCCTCTCTCTGCTCCCCTCGCTGCTCCCCTCGCTGCTCCTCTCTCTGCTCCCCTCTCTCTGCTCCCCTCTCTCTGCTCCCCTCGCTGCTCCCCTCTCTCTCTGCTCCCCTCGCTGCTCCTCTCTCTGCTCCCCTCTCTCTGCTCCTCTCTCTGCTCCTCTCTCTGCTCCCCTCGCTGCTCCTCTCTCTGCTCCCCTCTCTGCTCCCCTCTCTCTGCTCCTCTCTCTGCTCCTCTCTCTGCTCCCCTCTCTCTGCTCCCCTCGCTGCTCCCCTCTCTCTGCTCCCCTCTCTCTGCTCCCCTCTGTGCTCCCCTCTCTGCTCCCCTCTCTGCTCCTCTCTCTGCTCCCCTCTCTGCTCCCCTCTCTGCTCCTCTCTCTGCTCCCCTCTCTCTGCTCCCCTCGCTGCTCCTCTCTCTGCTCCCCTCTCTCTGCTCCTCTCTCTGCTCCCCTCTCTGCTCCCCTCTCTCTGCTCCTCTCTCTGCTCCCCTCTCTGCTCCCCTCGCTGCTCCCCTCTCTCTGCTCCCCTCTCTCTGCTCCTCTCTCTGCTCCCCTCTCTGCTCCTCTCTCTGCTCCTCTCTCTGCTCCTCTCTCTGCTCCTCTCTCTCTGCTCCCCTCTCTGCTCCTCTCTCTGCTCCCCTCCCTGCTCCCCTCTCTCTGCTCCTCTCTCTCTGCTCCTCTCTCTGCTCCTCTCTCTGCTCCTCTCTGCTCCCCTCTCTGCTCCTCTCTCTCTGCTCCCCTCTCTGCTCCTCTCTCTGCTCCCCTCCCTGCTCCCCTCTCTCTGCTCCTCTCTCTGCTCCTCTCTCTCTGCTCCTCTCTCTGCTCCCCTCCCTGCTCCCCTCCCTGCTCCCCTCTCTCTGCTGTACTGACGAACACCCCCATTGCCGTGGCAACAGGAGTAGTCTTCCATGCTGTATTCAACATGTATTCTCCATTCAGATAAAGACAAACCGTCAGCCAATCAACTAGGGCCTGCGGCCGCACAGCGGTGATAGTATATGAAGCAAAAGTGCATGAAATGTAAAAGTGTTTGAATTAAGGAGGGCTTTATTAAGCTGCTTGGGAGCTGAAGGACATAAATGAGACCACTATCTGGTTCTGCTACTGCACTCTGATAACTGGCGCACCGCTACAGAGCAGCCCTATCTATTCCCTACGTACTGCACCCTATTCCCTACGTACTGCACCCTATTCCCTACGTACTGCACCCTATTCCCTACGTACTGCACCCTATTCCCTACGTACTGCACCCTATTCCCTACGTACTGCACCCTATTCCCTACGTACTGCACTACTCTAGCCCTATGGGCCCTTGTTAACAGTGGTACACAATTGGGAATAGAGACATTTCGCTCTTACTCTCCCTCCCCCTTTCCCTCTCCCTCCCCCTTTCCATCTCCCTCCCCCTTTCCCTCTCGTTCTCCCTTTCCCTCTCGTTCTCCCTTTCCCTCTCGTTCTCCCTTTCCCTCTCTGCTCTACCCAGTCCACCCGTACGTGGTCTTTGTCATTCCTGACAACTACACATTGAAATGAGATGAGTTTGAAAATAAGGCGTAGTGTTGTTTCTGTTCCTGCCAGATTAAAGGGGCTGGATGGTAGGACTACTGCAGTATATTAAGGATTACAAAGCTATAGCTAGGTGAATATCAGCTATATACTTTTAAAGGAAACTCTCTCTCTCTCTCTCTCTCTGTGTGTGTTTAAAATATATTGTTGTGTTAGGACCTTGGTTTGCTTTGTATAAGTCTAAAAATACAGATACTCTACGCTGGCCGTATCATTCTGCACAATGACACGGCCTCCCCCGTTCTGATACTCTACGCTGGCCGTATCATTCTGCACAATGACACGGTCTCCCCCGTTCAGATACTCTACGCTGGCCGTATCATTCTGCACAATGACACGGCCTCCCCCGTTCAGATACTCTACGCTGGCCGTATCATTCTGCACAATGACACGGCCTCCCCCGTTCAGATACTCTACGCTGGCCGTATCATTCTACGCTGGCCGTATCATTCTGCACAATGACACGGTCTCCCCCGTTCAGATACTCTACGCTGGCCGTATCATTCTGCACAATGACACGGCCTCCTCTGTTCAGATACTCTACGCTGGCCGTATCATTCTGCACAATGACACGGCCTCCCCCGTTCAGATACTCTACGCTGGCCGTATCATTCTGCACAATGACACGGCCTCCCCTGTTCAGATACTCTACGCTGGCCGTATCATTCTGCACAATGACACGGCCTCCCCCGTTCAGATACTCTACGCTGGCCGTATCATTCTGCACAATGACACGGCCTCCCCCATTCAGATACTCTACGCTGGCCGTATCATTCTGCACAATGACACGGTCTCCCCCGTTCAGATACTCTACGCTGGCCGTATCATTCTGCACAATGACACGGCCTCCCCCGTTCAGATACTCTACGCTGGCCGTATCATTCTGCACAATGACACGGCCTCCCCCGTTCAGATACTCTACGCTGGCCGTATCATTCTACGCTGGCCGTATCATTCTGCACAATGACACGGTCTCCCCCGTTCAGATACTCTACGCTGGCCGTATCATTCTGCACAATGACACGGCCTCCTCTGTTCAGATACTCTACGCTGGCCGTATCATTCTGCACAATGACACGGCCTCCCCCGTTCAGATACTCTACGCTGGCCGTATCATTCTGCACAATGACACGGCCTCCCCTGTTCAGATACTCTACGCTGGCCGTATCATTCTGCACAATGACACGGCCTCCCCCGTTCAGATACTCTACGCTGGCCGTATCATTCTGCACAATGACACGGCCTCCCCCATTCAGATACTCTACGCTGGCCGTATCATTCTACGCTGGCCGTATCATTCTGCACAATGACACGGTCTCCCCCGTTCAGATACTCTACGCTGGCCGTATCATTCTGCACAATGACACGGCCTCCCCTGTTCAGATACTCTACGCTGGCCGTATCATTCTGCACAATGACACGGTCTCCCCTGTTCAGATACTCTACGCTGGCCGTATCATTCTGCACAATGACACGGCCTCCCCTGTTCAGATACTCTACGCTGGCCGTATCATTCTGCACAATGACACGGCCTCCCCTGTTCAGATACTCTACGCTGGCCGTATCATTCTGCACAATGACACGGTCTCCCCTGTTCAGATACTCTACGCTGGCCGTATCATTCTGCACAATGACACGGCCTCCCCTGTTCAGATACTCTACGCTGGCCGTATCATTCTGCAGATCAGAATAAATGAAAAAAAGCATCCTACAGCAGAAACACCAGTCCAGATATCTCCAGAATGCCCCTGAATGAACCATGTGAATTAGCAAAACACTTAAAGCAGTTTTTGATTAAAAAAGTTTTGGTCATTACATTCTGAAGACGAAGAACAACTCCATTGTTTTAAGAGGAGAGGAGCGCGGACCCTGGCGACGCCGTGGCTGATGAGAGTTGTAATGCGGTGTGAAAGGTAATGAAGGAGCACTTAGAAACTCATTTGAAGTAGGGAAGAAAAAAACCCACTCAGCTCCGGCAACCATCTAATTAACAGCAACAATTAAACACTTCAACTTCAAATTGAAATTAGATACGATTGTTTTGTGAATATTGAAAAAGTTTAAAAACTTTTAGAAACTCAATCAGTGTATGTGATAATAAATAATATATTACTAATGACCATTATATAGTGTTGACTTCTGTTTGATATGTATTGATAGTTGTGATATGGTGTCATCAGTCACTGTTTGTCATCCCTCTCTTGATAAGTCCATGGTATATTTATACCTTAGGTATAGATACGAACAGCCTCAATCGTCAGGGCACGGACTCTACAAGGTGTTTTGAAAGCGTTTCCACAGGGGATGCTGGGCCCATGTTGACTCCAATGCTTCCCACAGTTGTGTCAAGTTGGCTGGATGTCCTTTGGGTGGTGGATCATTATTGATACACACGGGAAACTGTTGAGTGTGAAAAACCCAGCAGTGTTGCAGTTCTTGACACAAACCGGTGCAACTGGCACCTACTACCATACCCCTCTGTTCAATGGCACTTAAATATTTTGTCTTGCCCATTCACCCTCTGAATGGCACACATACACAATCCATGTCTCAATTGTCTCAAGCCTTACAATATCCTTCTTTAAAACCTGTCTGGGCTAGGGGGCAGTATTTTCACTTTTGGATGAAAAGCGTGCCCAGAGTAAACGGCCTAATACTCGGGCCCAGAGTCAAATATTTGCAAATTATTAGTGTATTTGGATAGAAAACACCCTAAAGTTTCCAAAACTGTTTGAATGATGTCTGTGAGTATAACAGAACTCATATGGCAGGCAAAGACCTGAGAAAAATACAACCAGGAAATGGAAATCTGATTCCTGTAGTCTTATCAAGTCATTGCCTTTCTAACACACAGTGACTTAGGGTTCATTTTGCACTTCCTAAGGCTTCCACTAGATGTCAACAGTCTTTAGAAAGTTGTTTGAGGCTTTTGCAGTAAACATAGAGCGAACAAGAGGACATGGAAGTAGGTGACTCTGAAAATGACATGGGTTTCTGACGCTCGTTCACGTGAGGAGGTAGGTGTGTTCCAAAACGTAAAAAGGCTTTAAAGATTGAGTTCTGTTACACTCACAGACATCATTCAAACAGTTTGACATGTTTGAACGAACGTAAATATAACTTTTTTGGACTTTTCGTCGTAACATTTTCCACGCACTTCCTACACTTGGAGTAGCTTACTGAACGCGCAAACAACAAGGGGGTATTTCAACATAAATTATGGACTTTATCAAACAAAACAACATTTAATGTGGACCTGGGATTCCTGGAAGTGCCTTCTGATGAAGATTATTAAAGGTAAGTGAATATTTCTAATGCTATTTATGATTTTAGATGACTCCAAAATGGCGGGTATCTGTATTGCCTGATGTATTTTTCTGAGCGCAGTACTCAGATTATTGCAAAGTGTGCTTTCCTCGTGAAGCTTTTTTGTAATCTGTTACAGAGTTTGCATTGCAGAGATGTTAACCTATAATTCTTTGAATAACAGTTTAATATTTTATCAACGTTTATAATGAGTATTTTTGTAAATTGATGTGCCCTTTCACCGGAGGATTTGGGGGAAATACATTTTCTGAACGTCACGCGCCAATGTAAAATGGGGTTTTTGGATATAAATATGAACTTGATAGAATAAAAAATGCATGTATTGTCTAACATAATGTCCTAGGAGTGTCATCTGATGAAGATTGTCAAAGGTTAGTGCATAATTTTAGCTGTTTTTCTGCTTTTGGTGACGCCTGTCCTTGCATTGAAAATGGCTGTGTGTAATTTTTGTTGTCTATGTACTGTCCTAACATAATCTAACTTAATGCTTTCGCCGTAAAGCCTTTTTGAAATCAGACAATGTGGTTGGATTAAGGAGATGTTCATCTTTCAAAGGGTGTAAAATAGTTGTATGTTTGAGAAATTTGAATTATGACATTTTGTTGTTTTGAATTTGGCGCTCTGATTTTTCACTGGCTGTTGAATAGTGTGAACCGTGGGTGGGACGGTAGCATCCCACACAGCCCTGAGAAGTTAAACCGTCTCCTCTCCTTCATCTACACTGATTGAAGTGGATTTAACAAGTGACATCAATAAGGGATCATAGCTTTCACCTGGATTCACCTGGTCAGTCAATGTCTCTATGGCGGAGATTTGCAGCTCCTTCAGGGTTATCTTTGGTCTCTTTGTTGCCTCTCTGATTAATGCCCTCCTTGCCTGGTCTGTGAGTTTTGGTGGGCGGCCCTCTCTTGGCAGGTTTGTTGTGGTGCCACATTCTTACAATTTTTTTTTAGATTATATTTATATAACCCTGAGCTGTACTTCTCCACAACTTTGTCCCTGACCTGTTTGGAGAGCTCCTTGGTCTTCATGGTGTCGCTTGCTTGGTGGTGCCCCTTGCTTAGTGGTGTTGCAGACTCTGGGGGCCTTTCAGAACAGGTGTATATATACTGAGATCATGTGACACTTAGATTGCACACAGGTGGACTTTATTTATGAACTAATTATGTGACTTCTGAAGGTAATTGGTTGCACCAGATCTTATTTAGGGGCTTCATAGCAAAGGGGGTGAATACATATGCACACACCATTCTCCATTGTTTTTTTTTATTTTTATTTTGAACCAAGTTATTTTTTTCATTTCACTTCACCAATTTGGACTATTTTGTGTATGTCCATTGCATGAAATCCAAATAAAAATCGATTTAAACTACAGGTTGTAAGAAATAAAATTGGAAAAATGCCAATGGGGGTGAATATTTTTGCAAGGTACTGTAGACTATGCACGTTCTGCCACTGTTCTCACTGCCCGAGATACATTTTCACCTTTGGCATGAAGGTTGTTTGTGCCAGTGTGGATGACGATGTTGTCAGGGGTGTCAGTCCTGGTCTGACTGAGTAGCTGCATTGCGCTGTCAGTTGTAGGACACCAGAACTTATACACCTGGTGTCTAGGGAATCATCTTTCCTGGACTAAGAACTTCCCATTTGAATCAATAAGGATTGCAGTTGTGGGTGATTGTCTGGGTGGAGCAGACTGGGAGACTGGTATTCTGACCTGGGCTGGAGCAGACTGGGAGGCTGGTAGGCTGACCTGGGCTGGAGCAGACTGGGAGGCTGACCTTGGCAGGAGCAGACTGGGAGGCTGACCTGGGCTGGAGCAGACTGGGAGGCTGGTAAGTTGACCTGGGCTGGAGCAGACTGGTAGGCTGGAGCAGACTGGGAGGCTGGTGCGGGGTCATCAAGCTGTGTGGTGGCTATGCTGGTTGTGTTGGTATCAGGCTCTGCCTGTGTTGTACCAAGCTGGTGGACATGTTCTCTAGATGCAGAGGACATAATGACTAGCTGGTGGTTGAGGGGGTCAATGTACCTCTCTCTCTGCTCTAGCTCCTCTCTTGTTGTCCTAAGATGGTCTCGGAGGTCGTCATTTGTCTGACTCAGTTTGTCCGTTCTGCTTTCTAATTTAGCAATAGATGCTCTGCTCTCCTCCCTGAACTGTTTCATCTCTTCTATTAGTTTCTGGACAGTGTCCTCCTCTTGAAGCTTGTTCTCTCTGAGTTCTATGATCTCTGCTTCGACTAGAGAGAGGGTGTTGTGGAAACGTTAAGTAGCAGGTCTTCTTGGTGTTGTAGGCATGTCCTTGGCTCTGTCTGCTGCTGGTGGGGTACGTAGAGGGACACTGAGGGCTTGTTGCTGGGTCACTCCTTTATTTTTTCCTCCGTTTCTGAGATGAGTTCAGTTTAGGATAGCAAACCTATTCTCAAAGGCCTGGAGGCTTGAATCATTGCCTTGTATCAATACAGTTCCATTATTATATAAGTTCACTTCAAACTATATAAGTTTACTGTTTGATACGTGTTGCTCTGGTCAGCTTCTTCAAAAATGCTGATCTGACATCCTTGGCTGATGCCTCTCTTTTTTGAGAAAGGGAAATGGTTGCAAATAACCCTTTTCCCTACGTGTCCTCGTTTGGTATAACATATTATATTTGCTGTTGTTTTGCAACTGGTAAGATCTGCAAAGAGTGATTCATGGTTCTGTAAAGTTAACATTTTTCTTATCTTTCTCCTGTTTGGATGTCTTGTGCGTAAACAATTTCCGTAGCAACGCTGGTGACGTTGGCTACAATGTTGCAATAGAAGCCTACCTTTTCCAAAACATCGTTGTTTCTTGTATTATTGTCTCTTGTGTCTTTCGAGGACTGTTTTACTTAGATGTCCTTTTGTCTTCTGTCCTTATTTTGTCTTTCTATTCTTTTGTTAACTAGCATTTTATATATTTTTTTTAACTAGCTAGCTTCTTTTAGGACAGTCCCTAGCAACAGGTAAACAATTCAGCTAGCTAAGATAACTGTACAATTTTTATGAAAGAAAAGTTACTTTTTCAAAAGCCTATCTTCTTTGTTTGTTGCTTGTTTTGTCTCCCATTCAGTCTTGCAGTTTTATTTTGCTTTTTTTTCTGATGTACTTCACTCTAAAAACCATATATATTTAAATATTTGTAGGAACTCATTTTTTTTCAGCAGCTGCTGCTCAATTTGGATCTCTCTCTCTCTCTCTCTCTCTCTCTCTCCCTCTCTCTCTCTCTCTCTCTCTCTCATTGTGTTATTCATAGTGGAACACCTGGAGCTTAGGCTGTGCCGTAGACACACCTGGCACACACACACCATGGAACACACCCAGTTCCTTCCTTCCTATAATCCAGGAAGCTGGACTACAACCGACACCCTGGCTGCGTTTCAAAGTCATAAAAGACACGCCCTCGTCCACTGACCCTCGCCTTATGCCCTTGGGGGAATCCCCGCGGCTATATTTGTCGTCGGTCCAAATGATTAGCCAAGCAAGGGAAGTTTGCAACGTAAGCCCTTCAGCCCTTGTTTTTAATTGAGTTTGCGAGTGTACAATTATGTTCACTTCGGGGCCTGAAACGCCCCATAATTCAATTTGTGATGATTGTACATCTGCTAAGAAATGTCAGCCAAAACTTAAAACCTCAACTTCAATATGGAGTCAACATACAAGTGTAAGTAAAAAACGAATGTAAATAAGTTAGAAATTGTGCTACTAATGCACAAACACGTCTCGTAAAAGCAATGATGTTTTTGTTTGGTTAGCTTTTGGAAGTTCCAGCTAGGCAGGCTAACGTTAGTTAACTAATTACTTTGCTAGCTATCATACAGTAGGTGTAAATTAATAATGATATATTTAATATAAGTAGACATGCAATCATAATTGACTGTAGCGCATATAAAGAACCCACAAGCAACCGGTGGCTGAAAACACAATCATCGCGGGATGAACGAGTGATGAATTTCCAGGAAAGGGCAGTCCATTTAAAAATCATTCCTTCCTCCATCGCCCCCTTCGCCCTGCAAGTGTACACTCGTCAGACGTCCTGATACGTCATCAGAAGTGACCACTTCATTTGAGGACAGAGGGGAGAGGGTGTGTCTGTTAAAGTGTTTGGAATGCAGCCCCTTATCCCGTCGCTCATTGGGAAAGAAAGGCTGCAGTCCTAATGCGAAGTAGACTGGTCCTCCATCATCTGCCCTTGAACGATGTTTCACATCCCGAGTCACGTCTGAGTCACATCCCGAGTCACGTCTGAGTCACATCCCGAGTCACGTCTGAGTCACATCCCGAGTCACGTCTGAGTCACATCCCGAGGCACATCCCGAGTCACATCCCGAGTCACGTCTGAGTCACATCCCGAGTCACATCCCGAGTCACATCCCGAGTCACATCCCGAGTCACATCCCGAGTCACATCCCGAGTCACATCCGAATCACGTCTGAGTCACATCCCGAGTCACGTCTGAGTCACATACCGAGTCACATCCCGAGTCACATCCCGAGTCACGTCCCGAGTCACATCCCGAGTCACGTCTGAGTCACATCTGAGTCACATCCTGAGTCACATCCGAATCACATCCTGAGTCACATCCTGAGTCACATCCCGAGTCACATCCCGAGTCACGTCTGAGTCACATACCGAGTCACATCCCGAGTCACATCCCGAGTCACGTCCCGAGTCACGTCCTGAGTCACGTCTGAGTCACATCCCGAGTCACATCTGAGTCACATCCCGAGTCACATCCCGAGTCACATCCCGAGTCACATCCCGAGTCACATCCTGAGTCACGTCTGAGTCACATCCGAATCACATCCTGAGTCACATCCTGAGTCACATCCCGAGTCACATCCCGAGTCACATCCCGAGTCACATCCCGAGTCACGTCCCGAGTCACATCCCGAGTCACGTCCCGAGTCACATCCTGAGTCACGTCTGAGTCACATCCCGAGTCACATCTGAGTCACATCCCGAGTCACATCCCGAGTCACATCTGAGTCACATCCCGAGTCACATCCCGAGTCACATCCTGAGTCACATCCGAATCACATCCTGAGTCACATCCTGAGTCACATCCCGAGTCACATCCCGAGTCACGTCTGAGTCACATCCCGAGTCACGTCTGAGTCACATCCCGAGTCACATCCCGAGTCACATCCCGAGTCACATCCCGAGTCACGTCTGAGTCACAATCCGAGTCACATCCTGAGTCACATCCGAATCATATCCTGAGTCACATCCCGAGTCACATCCCGAGTCACAT
The DNA here is from genome assembly GCF_965601325.2 of Salmo salar. Taxonomy (NCBI): domain Eukaryota; kingdom Metazoa; phylum Chordata; class Actinopteri; order Salmoniformes; family Salmonidae; genus Salmo; species Salmo salar. The sequence continues at coordinate 45,596,810 of NC_138317.1, forward strand.
CCCGAGTCACATCCCGAGTCACATCCGAATCACATCCTGAGTCACATCCTGAGTCACATCCCGAGTCACAACCCGAGTCACATCCGAATCACATCCTGAGTCACATCCTGAGTCACATCCTGAGTCACATCCCGAGTCACAACCCGAGTCACATCCGAATCACATCCCGAGTCACATCCTGAGTCACGTCTGAGTCACATCCTGAGTCACATCCGAATCACATCCTGAGTCACATCCTGAGTCACATCCCGAGTCACATCCCGAGTCACGTCTGAGTCACATACCGAGTCACATCCCGAGTCACATCCCAAGTCACGTCTGAGTCACATCCCGAGTCACGTCTGAGTCACATCCCGAGTCACGTCTGAGTCACATCCCGAGTCACGTCTGAGTCACATCCCGAGTCACATCCCGAGTCACGTCTGAGTCACATCCCGAGTCACATCCTGAGTCACATCCGAATCATATCCTGAGTCACATCCCGAGTCACATCCCGAGTCACATCCCGAGTCACATCCCGAGTCACATCCCGAGTCACATCCCGAGTCACATCCTGAGTCACATCCTGAGTCACATCCCGAGTCACAACCCGAGTCACATCCGAATCACATCCTGAGTCACATCCTGAGTCACATCCCGAGTCACAACCCGAGTCACATCCGAATCACATCCCGAGTCACGTCTGAGTCACGTCTGAGTCACATCCCGAGTCACATCCCGAGTCACATCCCGAGTCACATCCCGAGTCACATCCGAATCACATCCCGAGTCACATCCCGAGTCACATCTGAGTCACATCCCGTGTCATCCCGAGTCACGTCTGAGTCACATTCCGAGTCACGTCTGAGTGTACGTTCAAAAGGAGAATGATGATCTGAACGATGACCAAGAGATGCAGTCATGTGGCTTCCGCCAGAGTTTGAACTTAAGATGGCAATCAAACTGTATCCTGTTTCAACAGGGATTCCCCGTTTGGGGAAGGGCGGGGGGGGGGGGATGATGGATGATGCGATTGGACGTCAGCCTACGTCAACAACATCCTGTGTATGTGTGTGTGTGTGTATACCATTTGAGATAAGACCTGTAAAGAAAAGCTCTTGGGATCTGATGAGCTTCCGCAGTCAACCAGAACGTGGTGTGGTGCGGCACTGTGTTTAACCATGCACGGACAAGCATGAGATTACCTGAGGGAATAAAGAGAGTGTGGAAGCTCTGCTTTTCACTGTGGATGAGAGGGAGAAGGTTCTGCTTTTCACTGTGGATGAGAGAGAGGCAGCTCTGCTTTTCACTGTGGATGAGAGAGAGGCAGCTCTGCTTTTCACTGTGGATGAGAGAGAGGCAGCTCTGCTTTTCACTGTGGATGAGAGAGAGGCAGCTCTGCTTTTCACTGTGGATGAGAGAGAGGCAGCTCTGCTTTTCACTGTGGATGAGAGAGAGGCAGCTCTGCTTTTCACTGTGGATGAGAGAGAGGCAGCTCTGCTTTTCACTGTGGATGAGAGAGAGGCAGCTCTGCTTTTCACTGTGGATGAGAGAGAGGCAGCTCTGCTTTTCACTGTGGATGAGAGAGAGGCAGCTCTGCTTTTCACTGTGGATGAGAGAGAGGCAGCTCTGCTTTTCACTGTGGATGAGAGAGAGGCAGCTCTGCTTTTCACTGTGGATGAGAGAGAGGCAGCTCTGCTTTTCACTGTGGATGAGAGAGAGGCAGCTCTGCTTTTCACTGTGGATGAGAGAGAGGCAGCTCTGCTTTTCACTGTGGATGAGAGAGAGGGCGTGCTCCAAATCAGAGTTCTACACTGATTGGACAAAACATTAGGAACACCTGCCTAATATTGAGTTGCACCTCCTTTTGCCCTCAGAACAGCCTCAAATTGTCAGGACACGGACCCTTACAAGGTGTTGAAAGCGTTCGACGGGCAGAGAGAAGGAAAAGAACGAAGGCCAGTGGCCCAGAACCAGGCAAGGTAGTACTAGGTCCTTAATAGAACTGAAGACACTTGTCCTAACCTCCACTCTCTCTCTCTCTTCCGATCGTTCTTTCTTTTGTCTTTCTCTCCTCCTTCTCTCTCCCCCCCTCTGCTTTGATTCTTGAAAGGTCCTTTTCTCCCATGTCAGTTCAGGCCCTTAGGGGAGAGAGTGACCCCTCCACAAGACCTCAGTATTCACAGGCCACTGTCTCGTGTCCTCCATCTCCTTCCCTTTCAGTCCCTCTCTGCTTTGTGTCCTGGACCAGGGGTCAGCAAGGGTCAGAGCGACAGAGGGAACATTTTAAAAGAAAGAAAGAAAGAGGCTATTTCCTGATTCCTTCTCTTCCCAGATTCACGTGCTGCTTTTAGATCTATGGTGGAACTGAAAGGCAATTTACTATTAAAGGGGTAGGTGAAGATTTAAATCAGTAGGACATATACCTTATCCAGAATCACAAGCAGAGCGAGACATACAGTTATTTTTAAATGATTTTACATTTTATAACATAATAAAAAATGCAACCCTAGAAACACAACGATAGTGCCAGTTATGTTTGTTGTTGTGTGTCGTTGTTGTTACAATACAACATGTCTTACATATACCTCTCACCTCAACATACATCCATGTCCTCTAAAATGCTGACAAGGTTCACTGAGCAGGAGAGAGGGAAGAGAGAGAGAGAGAGAGAGAGAGAGAGAGAGAGAGAGAGAGAGAGAGAGAGAGAGAGAGAGAGAGAGAGAGAGAGAGAGAGAGAGAGAGAGAGAGAGAGAGAGAGAGAGAGAGAGAGAGAGAGAGAGAGAGAGAGAGAGAGAGAGAGAGAGAGAGAGAGAGAGAGAGAGAGAGAGAGAGAGAGAGAGAGAGAGAGAGAGAGATGACCTCTCTCGCTGTATGATGGTGTGTCAGGGGGCATGTATGCAGGGGATAATCTCATCATGGTCTCTGGTACGGTACCAGCTGGTGATGAGACCAGGCCTGTGATCTGTCTCTCGCCCACAGATGGCCTATCTCCGGGGGGGTAGAGAGGTGGAGAGGAATCTGGGTATCTCAAAACTCCCCAGTGAAACAGAAAGACATGGGGTTTAAAGTTCACACTGAGAGGTTAAACCCCCCAGGCTTCTGTCTCAGTGCATCACAGGTGGTGGTAGGACTGGTTGGAGAGGAACAAGGAGGGATCACACAGACACACACACACACACACACACACACACACACACACACACACACACACACACACACACACACACACACACACACACACACACACACACACACACACACACACAGCTGTGTATGTTACAGGAGACCACAGGTGAGGGAGGAGGTTACAGGTGAGGGAGGAGGTCACAGGTGAGGGAGGACGTCACAGGTGAGGGAGGACGTCACAGGTGAGGGAGGAGGTCACAGGTCAGAGAGGAAGAACAAACTGAGAAGCCCCATGTCAAATCAAAGTTTAATCGTGACGTGCGCTGAATACAACAGTAGACCTCACAGTGAAATGCTGAATACAACAGGTGTAGTAGACCTTACAGTGAAATGCTGAATACAACAGGTGTAGTAGACCTTACAGTGAAATGCTGAATACAACAGGTGTAGTAGACCTTACAGTGAAATGCTGAATACAACAGGAGTAGTAGACCTTACAGTGAAATGCTGAATACAACAGGTGTAGTAGACCTCACAGTGAAATGCTGAATACAACAGGAGTAGTAGACCTTACAGTGAAATGCTGAATACAACAGGTGTAGTAGACCTCACAGTGAAATGCTGAATACAACAGGTGTAGTAGACCTCACAGTGAAATGCTGAATACAACAGGTGTAGTAGACCTTACAGTGAAATGCTGAATACAACAGGTGTAGTAGACCTCACAGTGAAATGCTGAATACAACAGGTGTAGTAGACCTTACAGTGAAATGCTGAATACAACAGGTGTAGTAGACCTCACAGTGAAATGCTGAATACAACAGTAGACCTTACAGTGAAATGCTGAATACAACAGTAGACCTCACAGTGAAATGCTGAATACAACAGGTGTAGTAGACCTCACAGTGAAATGCTGAATACAACAGGTGTAGTAGACCTCACAGTGAAATGCTGAATACAACAGGTGTAGTAGACCTCACAGTGAAATGCTGAATACAACAGGTGTAGTAGACCTCACAGTGAAATGCTGAATACAACAGTAGACCTTACAGTGAAATGCTGAATACAACAGTAGACCTCACAGTGAAATGCTGAATACAACAGTAGACCTCACAGTGAAATGCTGAATACAACAGGTGTAGTAGACCTCACAGTGCAATGCTGAATACAACAGGTGTAGTAGACCTTACAGTGAAATGCTGAATACAACAGGTGTAGTAGACCTCACAGTGAAATGCTGAATACAACAGGTGTAGTAGACCTTACAGTGAAATGCTGAATACAACAGGTGTAGTAGACCTCACAGTGAAATGCTGAATACAACAGTAGACCTTACAGTGAAATGCTGAATACAACAGTAGACCTCACAGTGAAATGCTGAATACAACAGGTGTAGTAGACCTCACAGTGAAATGCTGAATACAACAGGTGTAGTAGACCTCACAGTGAAATGCTGAATACAACAGGTGTAGACCTTACAGTGAAATGCTGAATACAACAGGTGTAGTAGACCTTACAGTGAAATGCTGAATACAACAGGTGTAGTAGACCTCACAGTGAAATGCTGAATACAACAGGTGTAGTAGACCTCACAGTGAAATGCTGAATACAACAGGTGTAGTAGACCTCACAGTGAAATGCTGAATACAACAGGTGTAGTAGACCTCACAGTGAAATGCTGAATACAACAGGTGTAGTAGACCTCACAGTGAAATGCTGAATACAACAGGTGTAGTAGACCTCACAGTGAAATGCTGAATACAACAGGTGTAGTAGACCTCACAGTGAAATGCTGAATACAACAGGTGTAGTAGACCTCACAGTGAAATGCTGAATACAACAGGTGTAGTAGACCTCACAGTGAAATGCTGAATACAACAGTGGACCTCACAGTGAAATGCTGAATACAACAGTAGACCTCACAGTGAAATGCTGAATACAACAGGTGTAGTAGACCTCACAGTGAAATGCTGAATACAACAGGTCTAGTAGACCACACAGTGAAATGCTGAATACAACAGGTGTAGTAGACCTCACAGTGAAATGCTGAATACAACAGGTGTAGTAGACCTCACAGTGAAATGCTGAATACAACAGGTGTAGTAGACCTCACAGTGAAATGCTGAATACAACAGGTGTAGTAGACCTCACAGTGAAATGCTGAATACAACAGGTGTAGTAGACCTCACAGTGAAATGCTGAATACAACAGTAGACCTCACAGTGAAATGCTGAATACAACAGGTGTAGTAGACCTCACAGTGAAATGCTGAATACAACAGGTGTAGTAGACCTTACAGTGAAATGCTGAATACAACAGGTGTAGTAGACCTTACAGTGAAATGCTGAATACAACAGGTGTAGTAGACCTCACAGTGAAATGCTGAATACAACAGGTGTAGTAGACCTCACAGTGAAATGCTGAATACAACAGTAGACCTCACAGTAAAATGCTTACTTACTAAGCAATAGTGCAAAAAAGGTATTAGGTGAACAATAGGTAGGTAAAGAAATAAAACAACAGTAAAAAGACAGGCTATATACAGTAGAGAGGCTATATACAGTAGAGAGGCTATATACAGTAGAGAGGCTATATACAGTAGAGAGGCTATAAAAGTAGAGAGGCTATATACAGTAGAGAGGCTATAAACAGTAGAGAGGCTATGTACAGTAGAGAGGCTATATACAGTAGAGAGGCATAAACAGTAGAGAGGCTATATACAGTAGAGAGGCTATATACAGTAGAGAGGCTATATACAGTAGAGACGCTATATACAGTAGAGAGGTTATATACAGTAGAGAGGCTATATACAGTAGAGAGGCTATATACAGTAGAGACGCTATATACAGTAGAGACGCTATATACAGTAGAGAGGTTATATACAGTAGAGAGGCTATATACAGTAGAGAGGTTATATACAGTAGAGAGGCTATATACAGTAGAGAGGCTATATACAGTAGAGAGGCTATATACAGTAGAGACGCTATATACAGTAGAGAGGCTATATACAGTAGAGAGGTTATATACAGTAGAGAGGCTATATACAGTAGAGAGGCTATATACAGTAGAGACGCTATATACAGTAGAGACGCTATATACAGTAGAGAGGTTATATACAGTAGAGAGGCTATATAGAGTAGAGACGCTATATACAGTAGAGAGGCTATATACAGTAGAGGCTATATACAGTAGAGAGGCTATATACAGTAGAGAGGCTATATACAGTAGAGAGGCTATATACAGTAGAGAGGCTATATACAGTAGAGAGGCTATATACAGTAGAGAGGCTGTATACAGGCACCGGTTAGTCAGGCTGATTGAGGTAGTATGTACATGTAGATGTGGTTAAAGTGACTATGCATATATGATGAACAGAGAGTAGCAGCAGCGTAAAAAGAGGGGTTGGGGGGGCACACAATGCAAACAGTCTGGGTAGCCATTTCATTACCTGTTCAGGAGTCTTATGGTTTGGGGGTAAAAACTGTTGAGAAGACTTTTTGTCCTAGACTTGACACTCCGGTACCGCTTGCCGTGCGGTAGTAGAGAGAACAGTCTATGACTGGGGTGGCTGGGGTCTTTGACAATTTTTAGGGCCTTCCTCTGACACCACCTGGTGTAGAGGTCCTGCATGGCAGGCAGCTTAGCCCCAGTGATGTATTGGGCCGTACGCACTACCCTCTGTAGTGCCTTGCGGTCGGAGGCCGAGCAGTTGCCGTACCAGGCAGTGATGCAACCAGTCAGGATGCTTTCGATTTTGCAGCTGTAGAACCTTTTGAGGATCTCAGGACCCATACCAAATCTTTTCAGTCTCCTGAGGGGAAAAGGTTTTGTTGTCCCCTCTTCACGACTGTCTTAGTGTGTTTGGACCATGTTAGTTTGTTGGTGATGTGGACACCAAGGAACTTGAAGATCTCAACCTGCTCCACTACAGCCCCGTCGATGAGGATGGGGATGTGCTCGGTGCTCCTTTTCCTCTAGTCCACAATCATCTCCTTAGTCTTGGTTACGTTGAGGGATAGGTTGTTATTCTGGCACCACCCGGCCAGGTCTCTGACCTCCTCCCTATAGGCTGTCTCGTCGTTGTCGGTGATCAGGCCTACCACTGTTGTGTCGTCTGCAAACCTAATGATGGTGTTGGAGTCGTGCCTGGCCATGCAAATGTGGGTGAACAGGGAGTACAGGAGGGGACTGAGCACGCACCCCTGAGGAGCTCCAGTGTTGAGGATCAGCGTGGCAGTGATCTGTTGAATAGCATGCATTTAGTTTTACTTGCATTTAAGAGCAGTTGGAGGCCACGGAAGGAGAGTTGTATGGCATTGAAGCTCGTCTGGAGGTTTGTTAACACAGTGTCCAAAGAGGGTCCAGATGTATACAGAATGGTGTTTTCTGCTTTGAAGTGGATCAGAGACTCACCAGCAGCAAGAGAGACATCATTGATGTATACAGAGAAAAGAGTCTGCCCGAGAATTGAACTCTGTGGCACCCCCATAGAGACTGCCAGAGGTCCGGACAACAGGCCCTCCGATTTGACACACTGAACTCTATCTGAGAAGTAGTTGGTGAACCAAAGGAGGCAGTCATTTGAGAAACCAAGGCTGTTGAGTCTGCCAATAAGAATGTGGTGATTGACAGAGTCGAAAGCCTTGGCCAGGTCGATGAATACGGCTGCACAGTACTGTCTCTTATCGATGGAGGTTATGATGTCGTTTAGGACCTTGAGCGTGGCTGAGGTGCACCCATGACCAGCTCAGAAACCAGATTGCATAGCGGAGAAGGAACGGTGGGATTCAAAATGGTCGGTGATCTGTTTGTTAACTTGGCTGTCGAAGACTTTGGAAAGGAAGGGTAGGATAGATATAGGGCTGTAACAGTTTGGGTATAGAGTGTCTCCCCCTTTGAAGAGGGGGATGACCACGGCAGCTTTCCAATCTTTAGGGATCTCAGACAATACGAAAGAGAGGTTGAACAGGCTAGTAATAGGGGTTGCAACAATTTCGGCTGATAATTTTAGAAAGAGAGGGTCCAGATTGTCTAGCCCAGCTGATTTGTAGGGGTCCAGATTTTTTGGAGGACTCACTAAACAGAGAACATCCCTGGTCATCCCTACTGCCTCTGATCTGGAGGACTCACTAAACAGAGAACATACCTGGTCATCCCTACTGCCTCTGATCTGGAGGACTTACTAAACAGAGAACATCCCTGGTCATCCCTACTGCCTCTGATCTGGAGGACTCACTAAACAGCGAACATCCCTGGTCATCCCTACTGCCTCTGATCTGGAGGACTCACTAAACAGAGAACATCCCTGGTCATCCCTACTTCCTCTGATCTGGAGGACTCACTAAACAGAGAACATACCTGGTCATCCCTACTGCCTCTGATCTGGAGGACTCACTAAACAGAGAACATCCCTGGTCATCCCTACTGCCTCTGATCTGGAGGACTCACTAAACAGAGAACATACCTGGTCATCCCTACTGCCTCTGATCTGGAGGACTCACTAAACAGAGAACATCCCTGGTCATCCCTACTGCCTCTGATCTGGAGGACTCACTAAACAGAGAACATCCCTGGTCATCCCTACTGCCTCTGATCTGGAGGACTCACTAAACAGAGAACATCCCTGGTCATCCCTACTGCCTCTGATCTGGAGGACTCACTAAACAGAGAACATCCCTGGTCATCCCTACTGCCTCTGATCTGGAGGACTCACTAAACAGAGAACATCCCTGGTCATCCCTACTGCCTCTGATCTGGAGGACTCACTAAACAGAGAACATCCCTGGTCATCCCTACTGCCTCTGATCTGGAGGACTCACTAAACAGAGAACATACCTGGTCATCCCTACTGCCTCTGATCTGGAGGACTCACTAAACAGAGAACATCCCTGGTCATCCCTACTGCCTCTGATCTGGAGGACTCACTAAACAGAGAACATCCCTGGTCATCCCTACTGCCTCTGATCTGGAGGACTCACTAAACAGAGAACATCCCTGGTCATCCCTACTGCCTCTGATCTGGTGTAGTCTCTAATCACATACAGTGTGCTTCATTTGTAAAGGATTTTGGAGTGTGCCCCTGGCTATGCGTAAATTAAAAAAAAAGAAAAGAAAATGTTCCCGTCTAGTTTGCTTAATATAAGGAATTTGAAATGATTTATACTTTTACTTTAACTTTTGATACTTCAGTATTTTAAAAACCAAATGCTTTTAGACATTTACTCAAGTAGTATTTTACTTTCACTTTTACTTGAGTCATTTTCGATTAAAGTATCTTTACTTTCACTCAAGTATGACAATTGGGTACTTTTTCCATCACTGGTGACAAATAAATGTAGAATTTATATGAATTCTTTAGAGTCCAAGACATTGGGGGAGGGAGGGAGGGGGGGGGGGGGGGTTCTAAGCTGGCATGTGTAATTGTTCTAAGATGGTCATACTGTGGATCATTTAGCTATTTGATATGAATTTTAGGACCCCTTTAAGTAATTAAAAAGCATATATATGCTTGTACTACTATAGACCTATAGCAATAGCTATAGCAACACATTGAATAACACGTTCATAAATGGCAAAAATTAACAAATCACAAGAAACAAAGTTAAAGTGTCTGTCCTATATCTAGGAGATAGGAGATATATATATATATATATGTATGTATGTATATAAATATATATATATATTTTTTGGACAGATTATTTAACCCCTTTTTCTTGGGGTAGGCACAAAACTACCTTCATGCTGTACTTACATTCGTTTTTTTTTTTAACCGATACCGATTACATTCAGACAATTATAGAGAAAAATAGAGAGTCACGCCTTTCCATAGTGGTCATATGAGTTTGTAGGTCAGGTTTACTTGAGAAGACCAATTTTCGGGATGTCTCAAGTTGCCAGAGAATATAATGTTCATTTTTCTACCATAAGCAGCCTTCTATGTTGTTGTAGAGAATTTGCCATTATGGTCCAACCTTCCTCAAAACCAGGGACCACGTGTAACCCGGTTAGCCCAGGACCTCCACATCCAGCTGATGAAACTGAGGAGTGTTTCTGACTGTATTAAGACCTTTTGTTTGGAAAAACTAATTCCTATTGGCTGGGCCTGACTCCCCAATGGGTGGGCCTGGCTCCCAAATGGGTGGGCCTGACTCCCCAATGGGTGGGCCTGACTCCCCAATGGGTGGGCCTGACTCTCAAATGGGTGGGCCTGACTCCCCAGTGGGTGGGCCTGGAGTTCCCAGTGGGGTGGGCCTGACTCCCCAATGGGTGGGCCTGACTTCCCAGTGGGTGGGCCTGGCTCCCAAATGGGTGGGCCTATGCCCTCTCAGGCTTACCCATGGCTGCACACCTGCCCAGTCATGTGAAATCCATAGATTAGGGCCTAATTCATTTATTTCAGTAGACTCAATTCCTTAAACTTGAACTGTAACTCAGTAAAACTGTTGAAATTGTTGCATGTTGCGTTTATATTTTTAGCAGAGTTGAGTTGGGTGGGTGGAGTCTGACCATTTTTAGAGCCTTCCTTCTGACACCGCCTGGTATAGAGATCCTAGATGGCAGGGAGCTCGGCCCCAGTGATTTACTAAGCTGTACACACTACTTTCCGTAGCTCCTTGCAGTCTGATGCCAAGCAGTTCCCATACCAAGCCGTGATACAGCAAGTCAAGAAGCTCTAATCAGAGGCAACATGATTTGGGCTCACCATAGAGGTAGATAGAGGACTCATCTTTGTATCTGTGCCATTATAGTGTCTGTGACAGCACGGGCAGCTCCATAGAGATAGATAGAAGACTCATCTTTGTATCTGTGCCATTATAGTGTCTGTGACAGCACGGGCAGCCCCACTGAGGCTATAACCGATAGGAATCCCGACCCAGTTGACTACCTTGACTACTTTAAAATAGTGGACGCATGGTAGAAGTCCTCAATGGAGCTGCCCATGCTAAAACAGACCTTTGACCACAATTTGGCAACTCAATTATGGCACCTTTCTGTTATCTCAATAGGAGAATGACACCTTTCTGTCATCTCAGTAGGAGAATGACACCTTTCTGTCATATCAATAGGAGAATGACACCTTTCTGTCATCTCAATAGGAAGAATGACACCTTTCTGTAATCTCAATAGGAGAATGACACCTTTCTGTCATCTCAATAGGAGAATGACACCTTTCTGTATCTCAATAGGAGAATGACACCTTTCTGTTATCTCAATAGGAGAATGACACCTTTCTGTCATCTCAATAGGAGAATGACACCTTTCTGTCATCTCAATAGGAGAATGACACCTTTCTGTCATCTCAATAGGAGAATGACACCTTTCTGTCATCTCAATAGGAGAATGACACCTTTCTGTTATAGGAGAATGACACCTTTCTGTCATCTCAATAGGAGAATGACACCTTTCTGTCATCTCAATAGGAGAATGACACCTTTCTGTCATCTCAATAGGATTAAATTCAGCATCAAATGAAGTTTAAGTTTAAGTCAGAAACCACTATGATGACACACCAAATGATGACCACCAATCAGAGACCACGGTGATGACACACCAAATGATGACCACCAATCAGAGACCACTGTGATGACAGACCAAATGATGACCACCAATCAGAGACCACGGTGATGACAGACCAAATGATGACCACCAATCAGAGACCACAGTGATGACACACCAAATGATGACCACCAATCAGAGACCACGGTGATGACACACCAAATGATGACCACCAATCAGAGACCACGGTGATGACAGACCAAATGATGACCACCAATCAGAGACCACAGTGATGACAGACCAAATGATGACCACCAATCAGAGACCACGGTGATGACACACCAAATGATGACCACCAATCAGAGACCACGGTGATGACAGACCAAATGATGACCACCAATCAGAGACCACAGTGATGACAGACCAAATGATGACCACCAATCAGAGACCACGGTGATGACACACCAAATGATGACCACCAATCAGAGACCACAGTGATGACAGACCAAATGATGACCACCAATCAGAGACCACGGTGATGACACACCAAATGATGACCACCAATCAGAGACCACTGTGATGACACACCAAATGATGACCACCAATCAGTGACCAGTATTCAGTAGAGCAGTGGATACTCTACGGTGGAGTGTAATAGTGTATCTAAGGAGTATTCAGTAGAGCAGTGGATACTCTACGGTGGAGTGTAATAGTGTATCTGAGGAGTATTCAGTAGTGCAGTGGATACTCTACGGTGGAGTGTAATAGTGTTTGTATCTGAGGAGTATTCAGTAGAGCAGTGGATACTCTACGGTGGAGTGTAATAGTGTATCTGAGGAGTATTCAGTAGTGCAGTGGATACTCTACGGTGGAGTGTAATAGTGTTTGTATCTGAGGAGTATTCAGTAGAGCAGTGGTTACTCTACGGTGGAGTGTAATAGTGTCTCTGAGGAGTATTCAGTAGTGCAGTGGTTACTCTACGGTGGAGTGTAATAGTATCTCTGAGGAGTATTCAGTAGAGCAGTGGTTACTCTACGGTGAAGTGTAATAGTGTATCTGAGGAGTATTCAGTAGTGCAGTGGATACTCTACAGTGGAGTGTAATAGTGTATGTCTCTGAGGAGTATTCAGTAGTGCAGTGGATACTCTACGGTGGAGTGTAATAGTGTATCTGAGGAGTATTCAGTAGAGCAGTGGATACTCTACGGTGGAGTGTAATGGTGTTTGTCTCTGAGGAGTATTCAGTAGTGCAGTGGATACTCTACGGTGGAGTGTAATAGTATCTCTGAGGAGTATTCAGTAGTGCAGTGGATACTCTACGGTGGAGTGTAATAGTATCTCTGAGGAGTATTCAGTAGTGCAGTGGATACTCTACGGTGGAGTGTAATAGTGTTTGTCTCTGAGGAGTATTCAGTAGAGCAGTGGATACTCTACGGTGGAGTGTAATAGTGTATCTGAGGAGTATTCAGTAGAGCAGTGGTTACTCTACGGTGGAGTGTAATAGTGTATCTGAGGAGTATTCAGTAGAGCAGTGGATACTCTACGGTGGAGTGTAATAGTGTATCTGAGGAGTATTCAGTAGTGCAGTGGATACTCTACGGTGGAGTGTAATAGTGTTTGTCTCTGAGGAGTATTCAGTAGAGCAGTGGATACTCTACGGTGGAGTGTAATAGTGTCTCTGAGGAGTATTCAGTAGAGCAGTGGATACTCTACGGTGGAGTGTAATAGTGTATCTGAGGAGTATTCAGTAGTGCAGTGGATACTCTACGGTGGAGTGTAATAGTGTATCTGAGGAGTATTCAGTAGTGCAGTGGATACTCTACGGTGGAGTGTAATAGTGTTTGTCTCTGAGGAGTATTCAGTAGTGCAGTGGATACTCTACAGTGGAGTGTAATAGTGTATCTGAGGAGTATTCAGTAGTGCAGTGGATACTCTACGGTGGAAACAGACCAAGTGACCCGTTACGGAGATCACACTCATGAGGTCAAACCCATCAGCGATGTGTGCTTGTTTATGTGTGAGTGTGTGTTTGAAAGTGTGTGTGCGTGTGTATGTGTGCGTGTGTATGTGTGAGTGTGTATGTGTGAGTGTGTAAGTGTGAGTGTGTGTTTGTGAGCGGGTGTGTTCATGAGTGTGTGTTGGTGCGCATGTATGTGTGAGTGTGTATGTGTGAGGTTGTGTTTGTGAATGCATGTTTGTGAGCGTATGTTCGTGCGTGTGTATGTGTGAGCGTGTGTTCGTGAGTGTGTGTTCGTGAGTGTGTATGTGTGAGTGTGTGTTTGTGAATGCATGTTTGTGAGCGTATGTTCGTGCGTGTGTATGTGTGAGCGTGTGTTCGTGAGTGTGTGTTTGTTTGTGTGTTTGTGAGCGTGTGTTTGTGAGCGTGTGTTTGTGAGTGTGTGTTTGTTTGTGTGTTTGTGAGCGTGTGTTTGTGAGCGTGTGTTTGTGAGTGTGTATGTGTGTTCGTGCGTGTGAGTGTGTGTGTGAGTGCGTGTTTGTGAATGCGTGTTTGTGAGCGTGTGTTCGTGAGCGTGTGTTCGTGAGCGTGTGTTTGTTTGTGTGTTTGTGAGCGTGTGTTTGTGAGCGTGTGTTTGTGAGTGTGTGTTTGTGAGTGTGTGTGTGAGTGTGTGTTCGTGACCTCGTGCTGAGGTGAATCCCATCAGCGATGTGGAATTCAACCAGAGACGCAAACTGTTGCCTTCCTTTTCAAAAGTAGATCTAACACATCATTTAAGAAATGTATAATTACAGCCAAAGTCGTCAACAGGAAGTTAGTCAAGTGTTCTTTTTTTCAATGGTTGCAAAGTGATGATGCGCTTCTGGTAATTATACTCCATTCTGTGTAATATCTTTCCATCTCCACTTCTTGGCCTCTAATCCTCCTCAAAATAAAAATACATGTGTTATTTAACAGGGCTTCCTGGTAAAATAAAAGTACAATAAATAATCAACTTTCCCACAGTGTGCTGAAGAAGTTAAACCTTCTCCACCTGTTTCATGTCAGCTGAAGAAGTTAAACCTTCTCCACCTTGTTCATGTCAGCTGAAGAAGTTAAACCTTCTCCACCTGTTTCATGTCAGCTGAAGAAGTTAAACCTTCTCCACCTGTTTCATGTCAGCTGAAGAAGTTAAACCTTCTCCACCTGTTTCATGTCAGCCGAAGAAGTTAAACCTTCTCCACCTGTTTCATGTCAGCCGAAGAAGTTAAACCTTCTCCACCTGTTTCATGTCAGCTGAAGAAGTTAAACCTTCTCCACCTGTTTCATGTCAGCTGAAGAAGTTAAACCTTCTCCACCTGTTTCATGTCAGCTGAAGAAGTTAAACCTTCTCCACCTGTTTCATGTCAGCCGAAGAAGTTAAACCTTCTCCACCTGTTTCATGTCAGCTGAAGAAGTTAAACCTCCACCTAAATATGTGTCCCAAATGGCATCCTTTTCCCTGAATAGTTCACTACTTTTGACTAGACTATTTTGACCAGGGTGAAAAATAGAGGCAATGTCTAGGGAATAGGATGCCATTTTGGGATGAACTCTGGTTGGATGAAGATCCCCACTATAGCAGCTCACAGTTGCCCAACACCACTTCTGCTCTGCTGAGATACTCAATCTATTCTTCATGATGCAGGTGCAGACCCTGCATGTCTCATCCATAACCACCATAGCATCTCATTCAGGGCAGGCATCTGTCTGCTCTATATGCGCATATCATAAACCACTTCACTTCACTTCACTTTCTGGCAGTCTTGAATGTTGCTGTGGTGATTCCAGCCAAGAGAGGTGTGGAACACTCCTAGAGGTCTGGAGTGTTCTGGAGTCCACCCCATTGTTCTCAGGACTTCTATTGGATCACTTATGTGCATCCCAAATGGCACTCTATTGGAAATTATAGCTCACTATAATGGGAATAGTGTGGGAGAGGGAAGTGACACATGAGGTAAGATGGACATGTTTGACTCTCTTTTGCCACCACGGATTAAACAGACACCACTCATGCATACCCACCCAATGCCATCCTCCATCCTCATTGCTTTTGTTTATAATACACTGCTCAAAAAAATAAAGGGAACACTAAAATAACACATCCTAGATCTGAATAAATTAAATAATCTTATTAAATACTTTATTCTTTACATAGTTGAATGTGCACAAAAATAATCAATGGAAATCCAATTTATCAACCCATGAAGGTCTGGATTTGGAGTCACACTCAAAATTAAAGTGGAAAAGCACACTACAGGCTGATCCAACTTTGATGTAATGTCCTTAAAACAAGTCAAAATGAGGCTCAGTAGTATGTGTGGCCTCCACGTGCCTGTATGACCTCCCTACAACGCCTGGGCATGCTCCTGATGAGGTGGCGGATGGTCTCCTGAGGGATCTCCTCCCAGACCTGGACTAAAGCATCCGCCAACTCCTGGACAGTCTGTGGTGCAACGTGGCATTGGTGGATGGAGCGAGACATGATGTCCCAGATGTGCTCAATTGGATTCAGGTCTGGGGAACGGGCGGGCCAGTCCATAGCATCAATGCCTTCCTCTTGCAGGAACTGCTGACACACTCCAGCCACATGAGGTCTAGCATTGTCTTGCATTAGGAGGAACCCAGGGCCAACCGCACCAGCATATGGGCTATGCCCCCAAAGAAATGCCACCCCACACCATGACTGACCCACCGCCAAACCGGTCATGCTGGAGGATGTTGCAGGCAGCAGAACGTTCTCCACGGCGTCTCCAGACTCTGTCACGTCTGTCACATGTGCTCAGTGTGAACCTGCTTTCATCTGTGAAGAGCACAGGGCGCCAGTGGCGAATTTGCCAATCTTCGTGTTCTCTGGCAAATGCCAAACGTCCTGAACGGTGTTGTGCTGTAAGCACAACCCCCACCTGTGGACGTCGGGGCCTCATACCACCCTCATGGAGTCTGTTTCTGACCGTTTGAGCAGACACATGCACATTTGTGGCCTGCTGGAGGTCATTTTGCAGGGCTCTGGCAGTGCTCCTCCTGCTCCTCCTTGCACAAAGGCGGAGGTAGCGGTCCTGCTGCTGGGTTGTTGCCCTCCTACGGCCTCCTCCACGTCTCCTGATGTACTGGCCTGTCTCCTGGTAGCGCCTCCATGCTCTGGACACTACGCTGACAGACACAGCAAACCTTCTTGCCACAGCTCGCATTGATGTGCCATCCTGGATGAGCTGCACTACCTGAGCCACTTGTGTGGGTTGTAGACTCCATCTCATGCTACCACTAGAGTGAAAGCACCGCCAGCATTCAAAAGTGACCAAAACATCAGCCAGGAAGCATAGGAGCTGAGAAGTGGTCTGTGGTCCCCACCTGCAGAACCACTCCTTTATTAGGGGTGTCTTGCTAATTGCCCATAATTTCCACCTGTTGTCTATTCCATTTGCTCAACAGCATGTGAAATGTATTGTCAATCAGTGTTGCTTCTTAAGTGGACAGTTTGATTTCACAGAAGTGTGATTGACTTGGAGTTACATTGTGTTGTTTAAGTGTTCCCTTTATTTTTTTGAGCAGTGTATATAATGCATAACTTCAGTAATCAGTTCAGGGCTATTTGAAGGTGATTGCTTTAGATCTTTTCATTTGAATATAAATTGTCATTCCTGTAGTATACCTGCCTCTCTGACCCTGCCTCCGATTGTTCCATCTCCTCTGTCAGGGTCCAATCCAGTCTGATTGTTCCATCTCCTCTGTCAGGGCCCCATCCAGTCTGATTGTTCCATCTCCTCTGTCAGGGTCCCATCCAGTCTGATTGTTCCATCTCCTCTGTCAGGGTCCCATCCAGTCTGATTGTTCCATCTCCTCTGTCAGGGTCCCATCCAGTCTGATTGTTCCATCTCCTCTGTCAGGGCCCCATCCACTCTGATTGTTCCATCTCCTCTGTCAGGGTCCCATCCAGTCTGATTGTTCCATCTCCTCTGTCAGGGCCCCATCCAGTCTGATTGTTCCATCTCCTCTGTCAGGGCCCCATCCACTCTGATTGTTCTATCTCCTCTGTCAGGGTCCCATCCAGTCTGATTGTCCCATCTCCTCTGTCAGGTCCCCATAAGCCCCATACGTCTGACTGACTTACTTACTGCAAATTGAGAAATGTATGTGACTAGACTCAACAAAAAGAAGAAGAAACTGTATTATGAAGCCAAGATTGATGATATAAAGAATGATTGGAAAAATCTTTGGAGAACTCTGAATGAAAATATGGGCAGAAAGACAAATTTAACTCCATGTTTTATCAAATCAGATGGCTTATTCATAATGAAACCATTTGATGTTGCCAATTATTTTAATGATTATTTCATTGGCAAAGTGGGCAAACTTAGGCAGGAAGTGCCAACAACGAACAGTGAGCAATTGTATTCATGCATAAAAAAAACATATAAGGAAAGAAAAGCATTGTAAGTTAGAATTTGTACAGTTAGTGTCGGAGAAGTGGAAAGATTATTGTTTTCAATCATTAATGACAAACCTCCTGGCATTGACAACTTAGATGGAAAGCTACTGAGGATGGTAGCTGACTCTATAGCCACTCCTATCTGTCATATCTTTAATCTGAGCCTAGAGGAAAGTCTTTGTCCTCAGGCCTGGAGGGAAGCCAAAGTCATTCTGCTACCCAAGAGGGGTAAAGCGGCCTTTACTGGTTCTAACAGCAGACCTCTCAGCTTGCTGCCAGCTCTTAGCAAACTGTTTGAAAAAATTGTGTTTGACCAAATATAATACTATTTCTCTGTAAACAAATTAACAACAGACTTTCAGCACTTATAGAGAAGGGCACTCAACATGTACTGCACTGACACAAATGACTGATGATTGGTTCAAAGAAATTGATAATAAGTAGATTGTGGGAGCTGAAATGTTAGATTTCAGAGCAGCCTTTGATATTGTTGATCTTAAAAAAAACGTATGCGCTATGGCTTTTCAACTGCCATATCGTGGATTAAGAGCTATCTATCTAATATAACTCAAATGGCTTTCTTTAATGGAAGCGTCTGTAACGCCCTGGCCATAGAGAGGGGTTTTTTGTTCTTTATTTTGGTTAGGCCAGGGTGTTACATTGGGTGGGCGTTCTATGTTCCTTTTTCTATATTTTTGTATTTCTTTGTTTTGGGCCGAGTAGGGTTCCTAATCAGAGGCAGCTGTCTATCGTTGTCTCTGATTAGGAATCATACTTAGGCAGCCTGTTTTCCTTTGGGGTTTTGTGGGTAGTTGTTTCTGTTGTGTGGTTTGCACCGACAGAACTGTTGGCTTTCTCTGTTTGTTTTTTGAAGTGTATCATTAAAATTCATTGTGACCACTTACCACGCTGCATCTTGGTCCCCTCTTCCAGATGATCGTTACAGAACTACCCAACACAACTGGATCAAGCAGCGTGCTCGGGAGGAGATGGACACCTGGTCTTATCAGGAGTGGATTGGGAGGAGAGACTGGACTTGGGGCCAGGTGATCGACAGATATCGGAGCCTACCCGGGAAGAACAAGAGGCAGCCCCCAAAAATTATTTTTGGGGGGCACACGGGTAGTTCGGCTGGACCAGGGGTGAGGCCTGAGTCAACTACCCATGCTTTTCAGGTGCCTGCCTCTCGCACTCTCTCTCCAGAACGTCCTGTTCCTGCTCCTCGCACTAGCCTTGAAGTGCCTCCTCCCAGGACCAGGCCTCCAGTGGGTCTCCCCATTCTGGTCAGTCCGGAGCCGCCAGAGCCGCCCGCCAGTCCGGAGCCGCCAGAGCCGCCCGCCAGTCCAGAGCCGCCCGCCTGTCCGTAGCCGCCAGAGCCGCCCGCCTGTCCGGAGCCGCCAGAGCCGCCCGCCTGTCCGGAGCAGCCAGAGCCGCCCGCCTGTCCTGAGCCGCCAGAGCCGCCCGCCAGCCTGGTGAGTCCTGTGCCTGCGCCCAGGGCCGGCCTCCTTCATGTCTCCCCAGGCTGGTGAGTCCTGTGCCTGCGCCCAGGGCCAGGCCTCCTTCATGTCTCCCCAGGCTGGTGAATCCTGGTCCAGAGCCGCCAGAGCCGCCCGCGAGCCCGGAGCCGCCAGAGCCACCCGCGAGCCTGGCGAGTCCTGTGCCTGCGCCCAGGGCCAGGCCTCCTTCATGTCTCCCCAGCCTGGTGAATCCTGTGCCTGCGCCCAGGGCCAGGCCTCCTTCATGTCTCCCCAGCCTGGTGAATCCTGGATCAGCAACCACTGCCAATGAAGTCACTGAAACCTTTAACAAAGAGTTGCAGTCCGTTTTGGAATGGGTGGCCAGTAATAAACTGGTCCTGAACATCTCTACAACTAAGGGCCTTGTATTTGGTACAAATCAGGTTTGTCCGTAATAAAGAGATGCTCTGCTTTTTTGACACCACACTCCACAAAGCAAGTTCTGCAGGCTCTAGTTTTGTCTAATCTTGATTATTGTCCAGTCGTGTGGTCCAGTGCTGCAAGGAAACACCTAGTAAAGCTGCAGCTGGCCTAGAACAGAGCGGCACTTGAGCTGTTCTTGTCTGTTGATGTTCTGTATTATGTCATTCTGTATTATGTTTCATGTTTTGTGTGGAACCCAGGAAGAGTAGCTACTGCTTTTGCAACAGCTAATGGGGATCCTAATAAAATACCAAATACCATCCAGTCTGATTTTTCCATCTCCTCTGTCAGGGTCCCATCCAGTCTGATTGTTCCATCTCCTCTGTCAGGGCCCCATCCACTCTGATTGTTCCAGGGCCCCATCCAGTCTGATTGTTCCATCTCCTCTGTCAGGGCCCCATCCACTCTGATTGTTCCATCTCCTCTGTCAGGGCCCCATCCACTCTGATTGTTCCAGGGCCCCATCCACTCTGATTGTTCCATCTCCTCTGTCAGGGTCCCATCCACTCTGATTGTCCCATCTCCTCTGTCAGTGCCCCATCCACTCTGATTGTTCCATCTCCTCTGTCAGGGCCCCATCCACTCTGATTGTTCCAGGGCCCCATCCACTCTGATTGTTCCATCTCCTCTGTCAGGGGCCCATCCACTCTGATTGTTCCATCTCCTCTGTCAGGGGCCCATCCACTCTGATTGTTCCATCTCTGTAAGAGTGGATGGGAACCTGACAGAGGATATGGAACAATCAGAGGCAGGGTCAGAGAGGCAGGTATACAGGCAGGGAGCATGATACTGGTACTGTCTACAGACAGAGAGCATGATACTGCTGCTGTCTACAGACAATCAGGGAGCATGATACTGCTGCTGGCTACAGACAGGGAGCATGATACTGGTACTGGCTACAGACAGGGAGCATGATACTGGTACTGTCTACAGACAATCAGGGAGCATGATACTGCTGCTGTCTACAGACAATCAGGGAGCATGATACTGCTGCTGGCTACAGACAGGGAGCATGATACTGGTACTGTCTACAGACAATCAGGGAGCATGATACTGCTGCTGGCTACAGACAGGGAGCATGATACTGCTGCTGTCTACAGACAATCAGGGAGCATGATACTGCTGCTGGATACAGACAGGGAGCATGATACTGCTGCTGACTACAGACAGGGAGCATGATACTGCTGCTGGCTACAGACAATCAGGGAGCATGATACTGCTGCTGGATACAGACAGGGAGCATGATACTGCTGCTGACTACAATCAGGGAGCATGATACTGCTGCTGGATACAGACAGGGAGCATGATACTGCTGCTGACTACAGACAGGGAGCATGATACTGCTGCTGGCTACAGACAGGGAGCATGATACTGCTGCTGACTACAGACAGGGAGCATGATACTGCTGCTGGCTACAGACAGGGAGCATGATACTGCTGCTGACTACAGACAGGGAGCATGATACTGCTGCTAGCTACAGACAGGGAGCATGATACTGCTGCTGGCTACAGACAGGGAGCATGATACTGCTGCTGTCTACAGACAGGGAGCATGATACTGCTGCTGGCTACAGACAGGGAGCATGATACTGCTGCTGGCTACAGACAGGGAGCATGATACCGCTGCTGGCTACAGACAGGGAGCATGATACTGCTGTGGCTACAGACAGGGAGCATGATACCGCTGCTGCACGACAGGGAGCGAACGCGCTGGCCAGCGGGATGACGCGCTGACTCGCGGGCGCTGCTGCTGCTACAGACAGGGAGCATGATACTGCTGCTGGCTACAGCACAGGGAGCATGATACTGCTGCTGGATACAGACAGGGAGCATGATACTGCTGCTGGCTACAGACAGGGAGCATGATACTGCTGCTGGCTACAGACAGGGAGCATGATACTGCTGCTGGCTCGCGGGAGCGACGCGCGGCTCAGCAGGGAGCATGATACGCGCTGCTCGCGGGGCTGACGCGCGGTACAGACAGGGAGCATGATACTGCTGCTGGCTACAGACAGGGAGCATGATACTGCTGCTGGCTACAGTCAGGGAGCATGATACTGCTGCTGGCTACAGACAGGGAGCATACAGTCAGGGAGCATGATACTGCTGCTGGCTACAGTCAGGGAGCATGATACTGCTGCTGGCTACAGACAGGGAGAATGATACCGCTGCTGACTACAGACAAGGAGCATGATACTGCTGCTGGCTACAGACAGGGAGCATGATACTGCTGCTGGCTACAGACAAGGAGCATGATACTGCTGCTGGCTACAGACAGGGAGCATGATACTGCTGCTGTCTACAGACAGGGAGCATGATACCGCTGCTGCCTACAGTCAGTCAGGAAACATATAATAGATATGACTGCTTGGTTATAACGCTTTTCAGCTGCACACAGACAGAAAACAGACCCAGAAATCAAATCTAACATTTTCAGGTTGATCTGTTAACATGACAGACACCTTAAAGAGAAGTGCTTTGCAGTATGGAGCGCTGTGTTGGAGGGAGACAGGCAAACATTATGTTAATACACAGAAGACCACAGTACAATACCCATGTTCTTTATGGTCTGGTGACCCTTTGGAATGTTGTTGTGGTCGTATCCTAGCAACCAGTACACGCAAACAGCCAATGGCAGTGATTCTAGAGAGAGAGCGAGAGATAAATTATTTACACTCAGATTCTTACTGTAGGCTACCGCTGTGTGGGTCTTTGTATCCCTTCACTGTGAGTGTAAAATGTACAATGTGCATTGACGTTAAGGAATCGACCTGTTATCGACCTGTTGTCTTACTGTGGAGGATGAGTCTTCTCATCTTGTATAATAATGGCTGCCTAACATTCATAAATGTATTGTACATTTGGATAAGTCACAAAAAGCAGGACATCAAAATACATTCTTCATCTAAACGATATGCCAGACCAGTGTAAAAGCACTATTTCTAAAAAAAAAACCTAATACAGTAAGCATAAAAGCCTAACATCACAGTAATTAGGGGCGGCAGGGTAGCCTAGTGGTTAGAGAGTTGGGCCAGTAACTGAAAGGTTGCTAGATCGAATCCCTGAGCTGACACTGTAAAAATCTGTCATTCTGCCTCTTTACAAGGCAGTTAACCCACTGTTCCTAGGCTATCATTGTAAATAAGAATTTGTTCTTGTGTCTTCACTGTTCTTATGTCTTCCCTGTGGCTCAGTTGGTAGAGCATGGTGTTTGCAATGCCAGGGTTGTGGGTTCAATTCCCACAGGGGGCTAGTACAAAAAAATAATCATAATACATTAAAAATAAAATAAAAAATGTATGAAATGTATGCATTCACTACTGTAAGTCTGGATAAGAGTGTCTGCTAAATGACTAAAATATAACTGACTTGCCTAGTTAGATAAAGGTTAATTAAAAAACTACAGCTTCAAGCTATTTACTTCTCCATACTGAATCACATCCAGTGGAGATCAGATCTTTCACCCAAAGTGTTTTCTAATCATCAGCTGTTGAACTGGCCCAGCTGTCCTCAGCCAAACTCTACTGACCAGGGTATTCATAAATACTCTATGTAAAACCACAAAGACTTTGTCCCAAATGGCACCAGATTACCAAAATAGGGCACTGGTCAAAAGTAGTCCGATTCTGAGTCTCTCTGCCCCAAGCTTTAAGAAATCCAGACAGCTCTGTTATTTTAGCAGCCTTTCTACTTTTAGAGCGACGGAGAACAAAAATAATATGGGGGTCCGTCGTGAAGTCCGTATTTTAGAAAACAGCCACAGACAGAAACCCTTCTTTGATTTAAAGTATGTGAGACTGTCCTAGCTGTCTCAATGAGTAACCCATCTTCTCTCTGTCTCCCTGTTATCTATACCTTCCCTGTCCTCTGTCTCCATGTTATCTATACCTTCCCTGTTCCTCTGTCTCCATGTTATCTATGCCTTCCCTGTCCTCTGTCTACCTGTTATCTATACCTTCCCTGTCCTCTGTCTCACTGTTATCTATACCTTCCCTGTTCCTCTGTCTCCATGTTATCTATACCTTCCCTGTTCCTCTGTCTCCCTGTTATCTATACCTTCCCTGTTCCTCTGTCTCCCTGTTATCTATACCTTCCCTGTCCTCTGTCTCCCTGTTATCTATACCTTCCCTGTCCTCTGTCTCCCTGTTATATCTACCTTCCATGTTCCTCTGTCTCCCTGTTATCTATACCTTCCTTGTTCCTCTGTCTCCCTGTTATCTATACCTTCCCTGTCCTCTGTCTCCCTGTTATCTATACCTCCCCTGTTCCTCTGTCTCCCTGTTATCTATACCTTCCCTGTCCTCTGTCTCCGTTATATACCTTCCCTGTTCCTCTGTCTCCCTGTTATCTATACCTTCCCTGTCCTCTGTCTCCGTTATATACCTTCCCTGTCCTCTGTCTCCCTGTTATCTATACCTTCCCTGTCCTCTGTCTCCCTGTTATCTATACCTCCCCTGTTCCTCTGTCTCCCTGTTATCTATACCTTCCCTGTTCCTCTGTCTCCCTGTTATCTATACCTTCCCTGTCCTCTGTCTCCCTGTTATCTATACCTCCCCTGTTCCTCTGTCTCCCTGTTATCTATACCTCCCCTGTTCCTCTGTCTCCCTGTTATCTATACCTTCCCTGTCCTCTGTCTCCCTGTTATATCTGCCTTCCATGTCCTCTGTCTCCCTGTTATCTATACCTTCCCTGTCCTCTGTCTCCCTGTTATCTATACCTTCCCTGTTCCTCTGTCTCCCTGTTATCTATACCTTCCCTGTTCCTCTGTCTACCTGTTATCTATACCTTCCATGTTCCTCTGTCTCCCTGTTATCTATACCTTCCCTGTTCCTCTGTCTACCTGTTATCTATACCTTCCCTGTCCTCTGTCTCCCTGTTATCTATACCTTCCCTGTCCTCTGTCTCCCTGTTATCTATACCTCCCCTGTTCCTCTGTCTCCCTGTTATCTATACCTTCCCTGTCCTCTGTCTCCCTGTTATCTATACCTTCCCTGTCCTCTGTCTCCCTGTTATATCTACCTTCCATGTTCCTCTGTCTCCCTGTTATCTATACCTTCCTTGTTCCTCTGTCTCCCTGTTATCTATACCTTTCCTGTCCTCTGTCTCCCTGTTATCTATACCTCCCCTGTTCCTCTGTCTCCCTGTTATCTATACCTTCCCTGTCCTCTGTCTCCGTTATATACCTTCCCTGTTCCTCTGTCTCCCTGTTATCTATACCTTCCCTGTCCTCTGTCTCCGTTATATACCTTCCCTGTCCTCTGTCTCCCTGTTATCTATACCTTCCCTGTCCTCTGTCTCCCTGTTATCTATACCTTCCCTGTCCTCTGTCTCCCTGTTATCTATACCTCCCCTGTTCCTCTGTCTCCCTGTTATCTATACCTTCCCTGTCCTCTGTCTCCGTTATATACCTTCCCTGTCCTCTGTCTCCCTGTTATCTATACCTTCCCTGTCCTCTGTCTCCCTGTTATCTATACCTTCCCTGTTCCTCTGTCTCCCTGTTATCTATACCTCCCCTGTCCTCTGTCTCCCTGTTATATCTGCCTTCCATGTCCTCTGTCTCCCTGTTATCTATACCTTCCCTGTCCTCTGTCTCCCTGTTATCTATACCTTCCCTGTCCTCTGTCTCCCTGTTATCTATACCTTCCCTGTCCTCTGTCTCCGTTATATACCTTCCATGTTCCTCTGTCTACCTGTTATCTATACCTTCCCTGTTCCTCTGTCTCCCTGTTATCTATACCTTCCCTGTCCTCTGTCTCCCTGTTATCTATACCTTCCCTGTCCTCTGTCTCCGTTATATACCTTCCCTGTCCTCTGTCTCCCTGTTATCTATACCTTCCCTGTCCTCTGTCTCCCTGTTATATCTGCCTTCCCTGTCCTCTGTCTCCCTGTTATCTATACCTTCCCTGTCCTCTGTCTCCCTGTTATCTATACCTTCCCTGTCCTCTGTCTCCGTTATATACCTTCCATGTTCCTCTGTCTACCTGTTATCTATACCTTCCCTGTTCCTCTGTCTCCCTGTTATCTATACCTTCCCTGTCCTCTGTCTCCGTTATATACCTTCCATGTTCCTCTGTCTCCCTGTTATCTATACCTTCCCTGTTCCTCTGTCTACCTGTTATCTATACCTTCCCTGTCCTCTGTCTCCGTTATATACCTTCCATGTTCCTCTGTCTCCCAATTATCTACAGAATACCTTCCCTGTTCCTCACTCTGTCCGGATTTCTCTTTACATTTGACCACGGCCAATAGGACTCCTCTATCAGTCCCTGATCCCAACAGGACTTTCTGATCTCCTCCAAGAGGGCAAGACTGAGCGGCTGTTTCATCTCCAGTTAGGTCATGGGATGTCTGTTCCCTATATATACAGTGGCACCCTATTCCCTATATATATACAGTGACACCCTATTCCCTATATATACAGTGGCACCCTATTCCCTATATATACAGTGACACCCTATTCCCTATATATACAGTGACACCCTATTCCCTATATATATACAGTGGCACCCTATTCCCTATATATACAGTGGCACCCTATTCCCTATACATACAGTGGCACCCTATTCCCTATATATACAGTGGCACCCTATTCCCTATATATACAGTGACACCCTATTCCCTATATATACAGTGACACCCTATTCCCTATACATACAGTGGCACCCTATTCCCTATATATACAGTGACACCCTATTCCCTATACATACAGTGGCACCCTATTCCCTATATATACAGTGACACCCTATTCCCTATATATACAGTGGCACCCTATTCCCTATACATACAGTGACACCCTATTCCCTATATATACAGTGACTCCCTATTCCCTATATATATACAGTGGCACCCTATTCCCTATATATACAGTGGCACCCTATTCCCTATACATACAGTGGCACCCTATTCCCTATATATACAGTGGCACCCTATTCCCTATAGATACAGTGACACCCTATTCCCTATACATACAGTGGCACCCTATTCCCTATGTATAAAGTGACACCCTATTCCCTATACATACAGTGGCACCCTATTCCCTATATATAAATTGACACCCTATTCCCTATATATACAGTGGCACCCTATTCCCTATATATACAGTGGCACCCTATTCCCTATATATACAGTGGCACCCTATTCCCTATATATACAGTGACACCCTATTCCCTATACATACAGTGACACCCTATTCCCTATACATACAGTGGCACCCTATTCCCTATATATACAGTGGCACCCTATTCCCTATATATACAGTGACACCCTATTCCCTATACATACAGTGACACCCTATTCCCTATACATACAGTGGCACCCTATTCCCTATATATACAGTGACACCCTATTCCCTATAGATACAGTGACACCCTATTCCCTATACATACAGTGACACCGTATTCCCTATATATAAATTGACACCCTATTCCCTATATATACAGTGGCACCCTATTCCCTATATATAAATTGACACCCTATTCCCTATATATAAATTGACACCCTATTCCCTATACATACAGTGGCACCCTATTCCCTATATATACAGTGGCACCCTATTCCCTATATATAAATTGACACCCTATTCCCTATACATACAGTGGCACCCTATTCCCTATATATACAGTGGCACCCTATTCCCTATATATAAATTGACACCCTATTCCCTATATATACAGCGACTCCCTATTCCCTATACATACAGTGACACCCTATTCCCTATATATACAGTGACACCCTATTCCCTATACATACAGTGAGACCCTATTCCCTATACATACAGTGAGACCCTATTCCCTATATATACAGCGACTCCCTATTCCCTATATATAAATTGACACCCTATTCCCTATACATACAGTGAGACCCTATTCCCTATATATATATATATATATATGGTGGTGGGACAGCTCCATAATGAGGGAGTTTCAGCCCAGCTCAGTGCTTTCTGTGGTGGTGGGACAGCTCCATAATGAGGGAGTTTCAGCCCAGCTCAGTGCTTTCTGTGGTGGAGGGACAGCTCCATAATGAGGGAGTTTCAGCCCAGCTCAGTGCTTTCTGTGGTGGTGGGACAGCTCCATAATGAGGGAGTTTCAGCCCAGCTCAGTGCTTTCTGTGGTGGTGGGACAGCTCCATAATGAGGGAGTTTCAGCCCAGCTCAGTGCTTTCTGTGGTGGTGGGACAGCTCCATAATGAGGGAGTTTCAGCCCAGCTCAGTGCTTTCTGTGGTGGTGGGACAGCTCCATAATGAGGGAGTTTCAGCCCAGCTCAGTGCTTTCTGTGGTGGTGGGACAGCTCCATAATGAGGGAGTTACAGCCCAGCTCAGTGCTTTCTGTGGTGGTGGGACAGCTCCATAATGAGGGAGTTTCAGCCCAGCTCAGTGCTTTCTGTGGTGGTGGGACAGCTCCATAATGAGGGAGTTACAGCCCAGCTCAGTGCTTTCTGTGGTGGTGGGGCTTCCAAGAAGGCTCAAGGTCATTGGCCACAGATAAAATGACGTCAAAATCAAGTTATATCTACATTCGCTTTGATTGGACTGATCATGTCAACATCTTACTTTCAAAGTCTTAGCAAGCAGTCATCATCATGAATCAAGTCGACAATCTACCGGCAGATCCTTTTTTAATCCTTGTCATATGGAGAGACATAATGAATAGAAATTATAGAGGAAGGACCGCCGCTCCACCTTCACAAGGTGAGTCCGAAAATATATTGTCTGCTGCTGCATAAATGATGTAATATGCCAGGGAGATATGTACAGATATACTGTAGCTAAGAAAGTAAGAGTAAGTGTATGTTGTGTAGTAAGCTGTTAGTAACCCATGTGCCTCACCCTAATAATTTGGTCTATTTTCACCAACTTAGTATTGTAAATACGTCATTCGTGGCCTGTGCTTGTTTGCAAAACTTTTTTTTTTGTACAGTTTTGACAGTGCTACTGATAGTAGTGGTGACCCTTGGCACGTGCAAATTCAGCACACACAACATTTTATAATAGAATTGTGTTATTCGACATGTCAAATTAAAAGCTTATATAAATGTGTCAAATACTGTAAGAGCTTTCATTGTCTGAGATTGAGTACATTTTTTATTTTTTTACAGGGACAGTGCACATGAATCAACGTTTAAGTAAAAGTGTCGGTTTTAGCCAGCCGGCTAATTTTCAACCGCAGTCCCTGGGCAAGGTTATTAAAAACAATTACAATATAGACAATCAATGAGCAGTGAGCACATGCAGAGTAACATAGGACAAGCAAGACGTAGCATACAGACAGAGCAACATAGGACAAGCGAGACGTAGCATACAGACAGAGCAACATAGGACAAGCAAGATGTAGCATACAGACAGAGCAACATAGGACAAGCGAGATGTAGCATGCAGACAGAGCAACATAGGACAAGCAAGATGTAGCATGCAGACAGAGCAACATAGGACAAGCAACACGTAGCATACAGACAGAGCAACATAGAACAAGCAAGACATAGCATACAGACAGAGCAACATAGGACAAGCAACACGTAGCATACAGACAGAGCAACATAGAACAAGCAAGACATAGCATACAGACAGAGCAACATAGGACAAGCAAGACATAGCATACAGACAGAGCAACATAGGACAAGCAACACGTAGCATACAGACAGAGCAACATAGAACAAGCAAGACATAGCATACAGACAGAGCAACATAGGACAAGCAACACGTAGCATACAGACAGAGCAACATAGAACAAGCAAGACATAGCATACAGACAGAGCAACATAGAACAAAAAACAACAAGACAAAATCCATAAAAACAACAAAGTGTTTCCACACCTCACAAGCTCCAGACAACAGACAACATGGAAAGCGGCAATACACAGCTAGGGATTATGTTCACAAATCTGATTGACCTTTAGCCATGTCTTCATGCATTTTGTGAAAGTGTGATATGTGGTGCAGTTATATGTGTCTGATGGCAGTGTATTCCAGACATGGGAAGCTCTCGCAGAGAAATACAGATTTACTAAAGGTGCTTTTCCTTAAGGGAACTATACAGTCACCTCTCATGGCAGACCTTGTGGATCTGCTGCCATATGTTTGGGTTTTCTGTTTTACAAAAATACTGAGTGGAGGGGGAGCCAGGCCATTTAGGATCTGGAATACAAGATATACGTCGGTGTATTGCATAAAGATTTTTCCAATTCAGGAGCACTTTGAGAGCCTGTTTGTAGACAGACTGAATAGGTTTTAATGTTGTACAGCAAGCTTGGACCCAACTAGTCAAGCAGTATGTTAAGTGGGGAGAGTATCATAGATTTGAAGTACAGTCTTGCTACCTCTGTAGTCAAACAATTTCATATAAATCGGGAAATTAGCTAGGTTGAATTTGGTTATTTGAATTACCTTTTTCACCTGCTTTTTAAAAGAGAGGTTGGAATCAAGTATCTGAACTACAGACCCAGTACAGACAGGCTGAACAACAGACCCGGTACAGACAGGCTGAACTACAGACCCGGTATAGACAGGCTGAACTACAGACCCAGGACAGACAGGCTGAACTACAGACCCGGTATAGACAGGCTGAACTACAGACCCAGGACAGACAGGCTGAACTACAGACCCAGTACAGACAGGCTGAACAACAGACCCGGTACAGACAGGCTGAACTACAGACCCGGTATAGACAGGCTGAACTACAGACCCAGGACAGACAGGCTGAACTACAGACCCAGGACAGACAGGCTGAACTACAGACCCAGGACAGACAGGCTGATCTACAGACCCAGGACAGACAGGCTGAACTACAGACCCGGTACAGACAGGCTGAACTACAGACCCAGTACAGACAGGCTGAACTACAGACCCAGTACAGACAGGCTGAACTACAGACCCAGTACAGACAGGCTGAACTACAGACCCAGTACAGACAGGCTGAACTACAGACCCAGGACAGACAGGCTGAACTACAGACCCAGTACAGACAGGCTGAACTACAAACCCAGTACAGACAGGCTGAACTACAGACCCAGTACAGACAGGCTGAACTACAGACCCAGTACAGACAGGCTGAACTACAGGCCCAGGACAGACAGGCTGAACTACAGACCCAGTGCAGACAGGCTGAACTACAGACCCAGGACAGACAGGCTGAACTACAGACAGGCTGAACTACAGACCCAGTACAGACAGGCTGAACTACAGACCCAGTACAGACAGGCTGAACTACAGACCCAGGACAGACAGGCTGAACTACAGAACCAATACAGACAGGCTGAACTACAGACCCAGTACAGACAGGCTGAACTACAGACCCAGTACAGACAGAAGGCAGATCATTCATGCACAGGCTGAACTACAGACCCAGTACAGACAGAAGGCAGATCATTAATGTACAGGCTGAACAGGAGGGGCCCCGGTATTGACTCTTGGGACACGCCCACATCATTGCTATGAGTGGGCAACAGCTCATTGTTCACTCTGAGACGCTGAGTTTTGCCTTCAAGGTATGATTTCATCCATCTCAAAGCATTGGGGGAAACGTTGAACTTGGACAATTTTGTGATTATAACGTTATGGTTAACAGTATCAAATGTCTTTTTATATGCCCCCTTTATTTTTCCTACGGTTCTGACTTGTACAGGGAGTACACTGTATGAACGGCCCATGTTCTGAATTCTGTCACTGTACATTTCAAAAGTGCTGAACTAATAGTTATATTGACTAAGTCCGTCATCACTCGCTCGTTAATGTCTTAATTAAAATTACGGATTGCCTCGTATCCACTCGTCCTCCCCTTATGCCATAGTTTGTACATCTCAATTCCCAGTAGAAACCACATTTGTTTAAGCAAGTCAGCCATATCAGCTATGTTTTTTTAAAAGGCAGAATGAACTGTTTCGTTGACAGACAAGGCTCCGCTAAAATCCAGGTGTATCAGTGGTAAGGTGTTGGGACTCTGCTGATATCCAGGTGTAACAGTGGTAAGGTGTTGTGCTGATAACCAGGTGTAACAGTGGTAAGGTGTTGGGACTCTGCTGATATCCAGGTGTAACAGCGGTAAGGTGTTGTGCTGATAACCAGGTGTAGCAGTGGTAAGGTGTTGGGACTCTGCTGATAACCAGGTGTAGCAGTGGTAAGGTGTTGTGCTGATAACCAGGTGTAACAGTGGTAAGGTGTTGTGCTGATAACCAGGTGTAGCAGTGGTAAGGTGTTGGGACTCTGCTGATAACCAGGTGTAGCAGTGGTAAGGTGTTGTGCTGATAACCAGGTGTAGCAGTGGTAAGGTGTTGGGACTCTGCTGATAACCAGGTGTAGCAGTGGTAAGGTGTTGTGCTGATAACCAGGTGTAGCAGTGGTAAGGTGTTGGGACTCTGCTGATAACCAGGTGTAGCAGTGGTAAGGTGTTGTGCTGATAACCAGGTGTAGCAGTGGTAAGGTGTTGGGACTCTGCTGATATCCAGGTGTAGCAGTGGTAAGGTGTTGGGCTCTGCTGATAACCAGGTGTAGCAGTGGTAAGGTGTTGTGACTCTGCTGATAACCAGGTGTAGCAGTGGTAAGGTGTTGGGACTCTGCTGATAACCAGGTGTAGCAGTGGTAAGGTGTTGTGCTGATAACCAGGTGTAGCAGTGGTAAGGTGTTGTGCTGATAACCAGGTGTAGCAGTGGTAAGGTGTTGTGCTGATAACCAGGTGTAACAGTGGTAAGGTGTTGTGCTGATAACCAGGTGTAGCAGTGGTAAGGTGTTGTGCTGATAACCAGGTGTAGCAGTGGTAAGGTGTTGGGACTCTGCTGATAACCAGGTGTAGCAGTGGTAAGGTGTTGTGCTGATAACCAGGTGTAGCAGTGGTAAGGTGTTGTGCTGATAACCAGGTGTAACAGTGGTAAGGTGTTGTGCTGATATCCAGGTGTAGCAGTGGTAAGGTGTTGTGCTGATAACCAGGTGTAGCAGTGGTAAGGTGTTGGGACTCTGCTGATAACCAGGTGTAACAGTGGTAAGGTGTTGGGACTCTGCTGATAACCAGGTGTAACAGTGGTAAGGTGTTGTGCTGATAACCAGGTGTAGCAGTGGTAAGGTGTTGGGACTCTGCTGATAACCAGGTGTAGCAGTGGTAAGGTGTTGTGCTGATAACCAGGTGTAACAGTGGTAAGGTGTTGGGACTCTGCTGATAACCAGGTGTAACAGTGGTAAGGTGTTGTGCTGATAACCAGGTGTAGCAGTGGTAAGGTGTTGGGACTCTGCTGATAACCAGGTGTAACAGTGGTAAGGTGTTGTGCTGATAACCAGGTGTAGCAGTGGTAAGGTGTTGGGACTCTGCTGATAACCAGGTGTATCAGTGGTAAGGTGTTGTGCTGATAACCAGGTGTAGCAGTGGTAAGGTGTTGGGACTCTGCTGATAACCAGGTGTAACAGTGGTAAGGTGTTGTGCTGATAACCAGGTGTATCAGTGGTAAGGTGTTGGGACTCTGCTGATATCCAGGTGTAGCAGTGGTAAGGTGTTGGGACTCTGCTGATAACCAGGTGTAACAGTGGTAAGGTGTTGGGACTCTGCTGATAACCAGGTGTAGCAGTGGTAAGGTGTTGTGCTGATAACCAGGTGTAACAGTGGTAAGGTGTTGTGCTGATAACCAGGTGTAGCAGTGGTAAGGTGTTGGGACTCTGCTGATAACCAGGTGTAACAGTGGTAAGGTGTTGTGCTGATAACCAGGTGTAGCAGTGGTAAGGTGTTGGGACTCTGCTGATAACCAGGTGTAGCAGCGGTAAGGTGTTGTGCTGATAACCAGGTGTAGCAGTGGTAAGGTGTTGTGCTGATAACCAGGTGTACAGTGGTAAGGTGTTGTGCTGATAACCAGGTGTAACAGTGGTAAGGTGTTGGGACTCTGCTGATAACCAGGTGTATCAGTGGTAAGGTGTTGGGACTCTGCTGATAACCAGGTGTAACAGTGGTAAGGTGTTGTGCTGATAACCAGGTGTAGCAGTGGTAAGGTGTTGGGACTCTGCTGATATCCAGGTGTAACAGTGGTAAGGTGTTGTGCTGATAACCAGGTGTAGCAGTGGTAAGGTGTTGGGACTCTGCTGATAACCAGGTGTAACAGTGGTAAGGTGTTGGGACTCTGCTGATAACCAGGTGTAGCAGTGGTAAGGTGTTGGGACTCTGCTGATAACCAGGTGTAGCAGTGGTAAGGTGTTGGGACTCTGCTGATAACCAGGTGTAACAGTGGTAAGGTGTTGTGCTGATAACCAGGTGTAGCAGTGGTAAGGTGTTGGGACTCTGCTGTAGGGACTCTGCTGTTGGGACAGCTTTATGTAGGCCCTAACAGCTTTATGTAGGCCCTAACAGCTTTATGTAGGCCCTAACAGCTTTATGTAGGCCCTAACAGCTTTATGTAGGCCCTAACAGTTTGTGGGCACCGTTTATCACCGTTATAGTAGAATTAATGTAATGTTTAGTGGCTTTGCTGGCATGCATCCGAAATTGTCTTTTGTTCTCTCCACCAAGATGTATGTGCTAAAATCTCCACTGTATAGGGAATAGGGTGTCCTTTTGAACACAGCCAATGGGGAACATTTAAATGGCTTCACAGCTAAATAAGAAGTGTATTATATTAATACATATTAAAACCAGAAGGATCATTATTGCAGCTACAGTTGAAGTCAGAAGTTTACATACACCTTTAGCCAAAGACATTTAAATTCAGTTTTTCACAATTCCTGACATTTAATCCTAATAAATATTCGGTCAGTTAGGATCAACACTTTATTTTAAGAATGTGAAATGTCAGAATAATAGTAGAGAGAATGATTTATTTCAGATTTTATTTCTTTCATCACATTCCCAGTGGGTCAGAAGTTTACATAGTATTTGGTAGCATTGCCTTTAAATTGTTTAACTTGGGTGAAACGTTTCGGGTAGCCTTCCACCAGCTTCCCACAATAAGTTGGGTGAATTTTGGCCCATTCCTCCTGACAGAGCTGGTGTAACTGAGTCAGGTTTGTAGGCCTCCTTGCTCACACACGCTTTTTCAGTTCTGCCCACACATTTTCTATGGGATTGAGGTCAGGGCTTAGTGATGGCCACTCCAATACCTTGACTTTGTTGTCCTTAAGCCATTTTGCCACAACTTTGGAAGTATGCTTGGGGTCATTGTCCATTTGGAAGATCCATTTGCGACCAAGCTTTAACTTCCTGACTGATGTCTTGAGATGTTGCTTCAATATATCAACATAAATTTCCTTCCTCATGATGCCCTCTATTTTGTGAAGTGCACCAGTCCCTCCTGCAGCAAAGCACCCCCACAACATGATGCTGCCACCCCCGTGCTTCACGGTTGGGATGGTGTTATTTGGCTTGCAAGCCTCCCCCTTTTTGCTCCAATCACAACAATGGTCATTATGGCCAAACAGTTCTCTTTTTGTTTCATCAAACCAGACGACATTTCTCCAAAAAGTATGATCTTTGTCCCCATGTGCAGTTGCAAACCGTAGTCTGGCCTTTTTATGGCGGTTTTGGAGCAGTGGCTTCTTCCTTGCTGAGCGGCCTTTCAGGTTATGTCGATATAGGACTCGTTTTACTGTGGATGTAGATACTTTTGTACCTGTTTCCTCCAGAATCTTCACAAGGTCCTTTGCTGTTGTTCTGGAATTGATTTGCACTTTTTGCACCAAAGAACGTTCATCTGTAGGGGAGCGGTATGACGGCTGCGATGTCCCATGGTGTTTATACTTGCGTACTATTGTTTGTACAGATGAACGTGGTACCTTCAGGTGTTTGGAAATTGCTCCCGAGGATGAACCAGACTTGTGGAGGTCTACAATTTGTTTTCTGATGTCTTGGCTGAATTCTTTTGATTTTCCCATGATGTCAAGCAAAGATGCACTGAGTTTGAAGGTAGGCCTTGAAATACATCCACAGGTACACCTCCAATTGACTCAAATTATGTCAATTAGGCTATCAGAAGCTTCTTAAGCCATGACATCATTTTCTGGAATTTACCAAGCTGTTTAAACTTCTGCCCCACTGGAATTGTGATACAGTGAATTATAAGTGAAATAATCTGTTTGTAAACAATTCTTGGAAGAATTACTTGTGTCATGCACAAAGTAGATGTCCTAACCGACTTGCCAAAACTATAGTTTGTTAACAGGAAATGTGTGAAGTGGTTGAAAAACGAGTTTTAATGACACCAACCTAAGTGTAAGTAAACTTCCGACTTCAACTGTATGTGTAATCAGACATTGCCTTGTAGTCTTGAGGAGAGATGTAGAGCCCTCAATGTGCTACAGCTTGGTCCTTGAGATAGGGCACCAAATGAAGCCGTAATGCAGTAACAGGGACAACAAGTAAAACATAGACTTTTAGTGTTACTGCAGCCTGCAGTCATTCAGGTCCAGCTCTGTTGAGTGGCCGAGTCCCAGTCACCCCATCTGGTAGAGTTATGAAACCAGTCCCAGTCACCCCATCTGGTAGAGTTATGAAACCAGTCCCAGTCACTCCATCTGGTAGAGTTATGAAACCAGTCCCAGTCACCCCATTCTGGTAGAGTTATGAAACCAGTCCCAGTCACCCCATCTGGTAGAGTTATGAAACCAGTCCCAGTCACTCCATCTGGTAGAGTTATGAAACCAGTCCCAGTCACCCCATCTGGTAGAGTTATGAAACCAGTCCCAGTCACCTCATCTGGTAGAGTTATGAAACCAGTCCCAGTCACCCCATCTGGTAGAGTTATGAAACCAGTCCCAGTCACCCCATCTGGTAGAGTTATGAAACCAGTCCCAGTCACCCCATCTGGTAGAGTTATGAAACCAGTCCCAGTCACCCTATCTGGTTGAGTTTTGAGTCACACCAGATAATCCACTTGGCTGTCTTCGTTTTATCAGTCGACTCTGATTTACCACCTTCAAAGTACAATAATTTGCCAACATTGGATGTATTTTATAAGTCATGTTCAGGGGCAATGCTGAAGATCAGTAAAATGTGTTGAAACATAAAGAATCCTATGACGTGATCCTGCTGCCGTGAGAAAGAGCAGAAGGACCAGGGCTGTGCGTGAGCAGGGCTTGGGTTGTTGCTTCATTGTGTATTTTATAGCAGGCACCTCCTTAGCCAGCTAGGCTCTACTCTGCTCCCTCCGCAGCGCCAAGTACACCATCAAACAGGGTCATAAGGTATTTGGTCTGGATGAAAACATCTTCCTGGGATAGGATGGGAGGGAAAACACTGATAAT
Source organism: Salmo salar (assembly GCF_965601325.2). NCBI lineage: Eukaryota > Metazoa > Chordata > Actinopteri > Salmoniformes > Salmonidae > Salmo > Salmo salar. The sequence continues at coordinate 45,633,957 of NC_138317.1, forward strand.
GTAAAACAATTGTGCCATTTGTGGGGCATAGCTTGGAGTGAACAGACGTAAACTAGGTTCTTTATCAGAGATAACATTCCATGGGTTCTATTGACAGAGATATGTTGTATTTATTAGAGATAACATTCCATGGGTTCTATTGACAGAGATATGTTGTATTTATCAGAGATAACATTCCATGGGTTCTATTTACAGAGATATGTTGTATTTATCAGAGATAACATTCCATGGGTTCTATTGACTGCCGCCACACCCCCAGTGCTCTCTCTCTCTCTCTCTCTCTGTGGGTGTATCTGATTGTGTGAGTGGAGTCAGGTGTGCTGGAGTCAGAGCAGATCCATATCAGCTGCAACCTGTTCCATAATCAAGACCTCTACAAACACTCAGCCCTGCCACATCCACGCTGCCAGATCGTAGCCTCTGCTCAGTCAGTCTGCATTTCAAGCCATTTTTTTCCAGCATAGATTTTATTATCCTGTGGTGCCTGTTTTCCCCAGACAGACGCTGCTATTCTGTTCGCTACAGCTCCGTCCGCTCTGACTCTGGTCCCTGTCGCCAGTCCCTCGTCTCGTCAGTCCTGCTTCCCTGCCCTGGACCCCTGCTCTACTGCTTCCTTGGATTCCGCTCCGGACCTCCATACCCTGCCCCTGCATCGCTTGCCCCAACCGAAGCCTCAGTTCTTGGTTCCCTGCTACCTGTCGGAGCTCCCACCGGCCTGCACCCCATCTTCCCCCCGCTTTTCAATAAATACCTTGGTTACCTTATCCCTGTCTCCTTATCTGAGTCTGCAGTTGGGTTCAACTGCTCCACCCCGTGTAACAATGGAGGCATAATGGAAGGATAGAATGGAGGCATGAAGGAAGGATATAATGGAGGCATGATGGAAGGATAGAATGAGGGCATGATGGAAGCATGGAATGGAGGCATGATGGAAGCATGGAATGGAGGCATGATGGAAGAATGGAATGGAGGCATGATGGAAGGATGGAATGGAGGCATGATGGAAGGATAGAATGGAGGCATGATGGAAGGATGGAATGGAGGCATGATGGAAGGATGGAATGGAGGCATGATGGAAGGATGGAATGGAGGCATGATAGAAGGATAGAATGGAGGCATGATGGAAGGATGGAATGGAGGCATGATGGAAGGATGGAATGGAGGCATGATGGAAGGATAGAATGGAGGCATGATGAAAGGATGGAATGGAGGCATGAAGGATGGAATGGAGGCATGATGGAAGGATGGAATGGAGGCATGATGGAAGGATGGAATGGAGGCATGATGGAAGGATAGAATGGAGGCATGATGGAAGGATAGAATGGAGGGCATGATGGAAGGATAGAATGGAGGGCATGATGGAAGGATGGAATGGAGGCATGATGGAAGGATGGAATGGAGGCATGATGGAAGGATAGAATGGAGGCATGATGGAAGGATGGAATGGAGGCATGATGGAAGGATAGAATGGAGGGCATGATGGAAGCATGGAATGGAGGCATGATGGAAGGATGGAATGGAGGCATGATGGAAGGATGGAATGGAGGCATGATGGAAGGATGGAATGGAGGCATGATGGAAGGATAGAATGGAGGCATGATGGAAGGATAGAATGGAGGCATGATGGAAGGATGGAATGGAAGGATGATAAAATGACTATGGTACCGAGCTCGAGGTACTCTTGGAAGCAGCTTCACCAGCACCAGCTCTCTCTCTCTCTCTCTCTCTCTCTCTCTCTCTCTCTCTCTCTCTCTCTCTCTCTCTCTCTCTCTCTCTCTCTCTCTCTCTCTCTCTCTCTCTCTCTCTCTCTCTCTGTTTCTCTCTCTCTCTCCCTCTCAATCTGCTGTCCTTTCCTCGTCCTTGGCAAACCTAGACTTCAGCACTTGTATTGTATTAAACTGCTGAAAAGAGAAAGAGCGAGGAGAAAGAGAGACAGAATAAGAAGCAGAGACAGACGTTGATTAAGAAAGTATTTGCATGTCACGTTCGTCATAATAATGATCGGACCAAGGCGCAGCGTGAGTAGCGTTCCACATAATTTAGTACAAAAGTGAAACTTTTTGAAAAATACAAAACAAATAAAGAATAAACGAACCGTGACTACAATGCCACTACACATAAACAATATCTCATAACCCACAAGTGAAAAACAAGCTACTAAAGTATGATCCCCAATTAGAGACAACGTTTGCCAGCTGCCTCTAATTGGGAATCATACACAATCACCAACATAGAAAAACAAACCTAGAACCCCACATAGAAATAATAAACTAGACTAGCCCCCCAGTCACGCCCTGACCTACTCTACCATAGAAAATAACAGCTTTCTATGGTCAGGATGTGACATTGCTAGAGAAAATCCTAACCACACACTTTTTGTTTTGTTTTGGAAGGCAGCCTAAAAAATGTGCCTGTCGCAGATGTTCAGACAGAAGGCGTTTGCATGCTGTTGGATAATACAGCACCAGACGGGACACAGTATGACCACATCGATAACCAGTAAGCAACACTCTCTGTGAGCGTGGTACCAAGCCAACTCCACCTTCTGTTTTAGAGGGGAACTTGTACCCTGTGAGTTGAGACATACCTTGATGATGCTTCTGCTCTGCCCTGCCCGTGCTGCACGACTCATAATGATAGTGATAATTATAATAATAGGGCTCAGTAGATAATGGTCTAGTGGTTAGATGGCATTGGAAGGAGGAGAGGGGAACGGAGGGAAGGGAAGGGATGGGGCGGAGGGAAGGAGAGAGAAGAGGGAAGAGGGGAAAGAGGAAGAGAGGAGAGGGGAGAGGGGCGAGAGGAGAGAGGAGAGAGAAGAGGAAGAGAGGAAAGAGAGGAGAGAGGAGATAGAGGGGGAGAGAGAGCGAGAGGAGGAGAGGGGAGAGGATAGGGGAGAGAGGAGAGAGACAGACAGAGAGACAGAGGAACAGAGAGAGACAGAGAGAGGAGGAGAGGAAAGAGGAGAGGGGAGAGAGGAGAGAGACAGACAGACAGAGAGAGAGAGAGACAGAGAGAGAGAGAGGAGGAGAGGAAACAAATAAATAAAGAAAAACCCTGGAATGAGTAGGTGTGTCCAAACATTTTACTGGTACTGTACATATCTGTTAGACAAGAGAAAAGTGATGAGAGAGAGAGTCATCAGTATGACAGTAAAATATGCAGGATTAGTGTCACTGTTTGTAGCACTGATGCAAACTCTAAATGACCCCGAGGTCTCTCTTGTAGTTCTAATCCCTCATGACCCCGAGGTCTCTCTTGTAGTTCTAGTCCCTCATGGTTGTGGAACTAAGCTCCCCTATGGTACATACCTTCATTACTGTGTCCTGGTATCCACAATCTTCCGTCTCCAGGCCTCTGGTAGGGCTGTGTCTTGGTATCCACAATCTTCAGTCTCCAGGCCTCTGGTAGGGCTGTGTCCTGGTATCCACAATCTTCAGTCTCCAGGCCTCTGGTAGGGCTGTGTCTTGGTATCCACAATCTTCCGTCTCCAGGCCTGTTAGCTCTGGTACGGCTGTGTCCCAAATGTCACCCCATTCCCTACATAGTACACTACTTTTGACCATGGCCCATAGGGAATAGGGTGCCATTTGGGACACAACCCAGGTCTCCAGACCTGCTAGCTCTGGTCTAGTAGGTGTGTTGTTTTACTCTGGTGGTCTGTGGGTGGACCGGAGGAAAATGTTCTGTTCACTATCAGAGTCTATCAGGCTCCATTTCCACCGTGACTGTTCACTATCAGAGTCAATCAGGCTTCATATCCAATATGATATTGAGTAGAAGCAGGAGGGGCCTGCTGCCGTGCGGGGTCTGGCCTAGAGAAGCCTTCTGGAAGCCACTGTCCTGGGTCTTGAGAGAAGGAGAGAAGAGTCTGGGTCCTGAGGGAAGGAGAGGAGAGACTAGTCTGGGTCCTGAGGGAAGGAGAGACTAGTCTGGGTCCTGAGGGAAGGAGAGACTAGTCGGGGTCCTGAGGGAAGGAGAGGAGAGACTAGTCTGGGTCCTGAGGGAAGGAGAGACTAGTCGGGGTCCTGAGGGAAGGAGAGGAGAGACTAGTCTGGGTAATGAGGGAAGGAGAGGGGAGACTAGACTGGGTCCTGAGGGAAGGAGAGACTAGTCGGGGTCCTGAGGGAAGGAGAGGAGAGACTAGTCTGGGTCCTGAGGGAAGGAGAGGAGAGACTAGTCTGGGTCCTGAGGGAAGGAGAGACTAGTCGGGGTCCTGAGGGAAGGAGAGGAGAGACTAGTCTGGGTAATGAGGGAAGGAGAGGGGAGACTAGACTGGGTCCTGAGGGAAGGAGAGGAGAGACTGGGTCTCCCCTGCTTTTCCTTCTATGGTCCTCTATGCCGGATATGGCAAATGTTCAATAATGTCTATGTTCAATACACATCTGTCTGTCACACCCTGATCAGTTTCACCTGTCCTCGTCGTTGTCTCCACCCCCTCCAGGTGTCGTTTGTTTTCCCCAGTGTATTTATCCCTGTGTTTCCTGTCTCTCTGTGTTTCCTGTCTCTCTGTGTATTTATCCCTGTGTTTCCTGTCTCTCTGTGTATTTATCTCTGTGTTTCCTGTCTCTCTGTGTTTCCTGTCTCTCTGTGTATTTATCCCTGTGTTTCCTGTCTCTCAGTGTATTTATCCCTGTGTTTCCTGTCTCTCTGTGTATTTATCCCTGTGTTTCCTGTCTCTCAGTGTATTTATCCCTGTGTTTCCTGTCTCTCTGTGTTTCCTGTCTCTCAGTGTATTTATCTCTGTTTCCAAGTCAACCAGTGTTTCCCCCCGTTCTCCTGCTTTTTGCATTCTCCTTTTTTCTAGTCCTCCCGGTTTTGACCCTTGCCTGTTTTCTGGACTTTGTACCCGCCTGCCTGACCATTCTGCCTGCCTTGACCACGAGCCTGTCTGCCACTCTGTACCTCCTGGACTCTGATCTGGTTTTGACCTTTTTGCCTGTCCACGACCGTTCTCTTGCCTACGCCTTTGGATTAATAAACATTGTAAGACTCCAACCATCTGCCTCCTGTGTCTGCATTTGGGTCTCGCCTTGTGCCTTGATACGGTCTTGTAGGTGTGTCTATGTTCAGTACACATCTGAATCAATAGCACTCAGTGTTAAACAAAACAACATAAAAACTAAAAAAATGGGGGGGGGGGGGGGATACAAGGCACTAAATTGCCTTCTATTCTGAAAAGCTATGTTATATTGATGAAACTAGACGTTATCTTGAATAAACCTCTTGTTTTGGATGCAGTACAAAAGCTTTGCATATAAAGGTGATCTAATGTTCAACATGGGATATGACCAGGAAGTTAGGCAGGTGGGTTGTTCACCATGGGATATGACCAGGAAGTTAGTCAGGTGGGTTGTTCACCATGGGATATGACCAGGAAGTTAGGCAGGTGGGTTGTTCAACATGGGATATGACCAGGAAGTTAGGCAGGTGGGTTGTTCAACATGGGATATGACCAGGAAGTTAGGCAGGTGGGTTGTTCAACATGGGATATGACCAGGAAGTTAGGCAGGTGGGTTGTTCAACATGGGATATGACCAGGAAGTTAGGCAGGTGGGTTGTTCACCATGGGATATGACCAGGAAGTTAGGCAGGTGGGTTGTTCACCATGGGATATGACCAGGAAGTTAGGCAGGTGGGTTGTTCAACATGGGATATGACCAGGAAGTTAGGCAGGTGGGTTGTTCAACATGGGATATGACCAGGAAGTTAGGCAGGTGGGTTGTTCAACATGGGATATGACCAGGAAGTTAGGCAGGTGGGTTGTTCAACATGGGATATGACCAGGAAGTTAGGCAGGTGGGTTGTTCACCATGGGATATGACCAGGAAGTTAGGCAGGTGGGTTGTTCAACATGGGATATGACCAGGAAGTTAGGCAGGTGGGTTGTTCACCATGGGATATGACCAGGAAGTTAGGCAGGTGGGTTGTTCACCATGGGATATGACCAGGAAGTTAGGCAGGTGGGTTGTTCACCATGGGATATGACCAGGAAGTTAGGCAGGTGGGTTGTTCACCATGGGATATGACCAGGAAGTTAGGCA
>NC_138317.1:45645000-45667500 GCF_965601325.2 Salmo salar
TTGTTGCCTAACGACGCTGGAACAGAGAAGCCTGACATTGTTGCCTAACTGACCTATGCTGGAATAGAGAAGCCTGACATTGTTGCCTAACGACGCTGGAACAGAGAAGCCTGACATTGTTGCCTAACTGACCTATGCTGGAATAGAGAAGCATGACATTGTTGCCTAACGACGCTGGAATAGTGAAGCCTGACATTGTTGCCTAACGACGCTGGAATAGAGAAGCATGACATTGTTGCCTAACTGACCTATGCTGGAATAGAGAAGCCTGACATTGTTGCCTAACGACGCTGGAGTAGAGAAGCCTGACATTGTTGCCTAACGACGCTGGAGTAGAGAAGCCTGACATTGTTGCCTATCGACGCTGGAGTAGAGAAGCATGACATTGTTGCCTAACGACGCTGGAGTAGAGAAGCATGACATTGTTGCCTAACTGACCTGCGCTGGAATAGAGAAGCATGACATTGTTGCCTAACGACGCTGGAGTAGTGAAGCATGACATTGTTGCCTAACGACGCTGGAGTAGAGAAGCCTGACATTGTTGCCTAACGACGCTGGAATAGAGAAGCATGACATTGTTGCCTAACGACGCTGGAATAGAGAAGCATGACATTGTTGCCTAACGACGCTGGAACAGAGAAGCCTGACATTGTTGCCTAACGACGCTGGAATAGTGAAGCCTGACATTGTTGCCTAACGACGCTGGAATAGAGAAGCATGACATTGTTGCCTAACTGACCTGCGCTGGAATAGAGAAGCATGACATTGTTGCCTAACGACGCTGGAACAGAGAAGCCTGACATTGTTGCCTAACTGACCTATGCTGGAATAGAGAAGCCTGACATTGTTGCCTAACGACGCTGGAACAGAGAAGCCTGACATTGTTGCCTAACTGACCTATGCTGGAATAGAGAAGCATGACATTGTTGCCTAACGACGCTGGAATAGTGAAGCCTGACATTGTTGCCTAACGACGCTGGAATAGAGAAGCATGACATTGTTGCCTAACTGACCTATGCTGGAATAGAGAAGCCTGACATTGTTGCCTAACGACGCTGGAGTAGAGAAGCCTGACATTGTTGCCTAACGACGCTGGAGTAGAGAAGCCTGACATTGTTGCCTAACGACGCTGGAGTAGAGAAGCATGACATTGTTGCCTAACGACGCTGGAGTAGAGAAGCATGACATTGTTGCCTAACTGACCTGCGCTGGAATAGAGAAGCATGACATTGTTGCCTAACGACGCTGGAGTAGTGAAGCATGACATTGTTGCCTAACGACGCTGGAGTAGAGAAGCCTGACATTGTTGCCTAACGACGCTGGAGTAGAGAAGCCTGACATTGTTGCCTAACGACGCTGGAGTAGAGAAGCATGACATTGTTGCCTAACGACGCTGGAGTAGAGAAGCCTGACATTGTTGCCTAACGACGCTGGAGTAGAGAAGCCTGACATTGTTGCCTAACGACGCTGGAGTAGAGAAGCATGACATTGTTGCCTAACTGACCTGCGCTGGAATAGAGAAGCCTGACATTGTTGCCTAACTGTAAGGACCTATGCTGGAATAGAGAAGCAGCTCCTGGGAGTCGACATTTCATTGGAACAGACATGGAACAAGACGCAACAGCATCAGCACACGGGTAACAAAGACAAACGACAAGGTTCCCACTTATACATATCTGGGCTTTTGGATTGACAATGATTTAATGTTTAAAAAAAACGAGCTGATGAGCTAGTTTAAAAGTTGGCTTATTTTATAGAAATAGATCTTGTCTTTCCTTAAACAGCAGGAAGCAGACTGTACAGTCAACTTTCCTGCCAGTTCTTGACTATGGTGACACAATTTACCAGATTACAGCAGCCAGTAGTCTTGGATGCTGTTTACCATAGTACCCTTCACTTTATCGCAAGTGACAACTTTAATACTCATCACTGCATCCTGTACCAAAAGGCTGGCTGGGCCTCATTAAAGTCCCCTAGATCACTTCACTATTCCCTTTTTGTTTACAAAGCTCTGATACACAAGTTTCCGACTTTTACCTAACTTTATTGTTGAAGTATAAAAAACACAATTTACCAAACACGTTCACAGTGTTGGCTTAACTATTGAGGTCCCTCAGGTCTCCACCGAATTATGTAAATGCATTTCACTGCTGGAACAATTTGCAGAACTCATTACAATTAGATGTTCTGGTGCCGCTCTGGCAGTTTAGGGTTTTAACTGAGGACCTAGTAGCTGAGGACTGGAACTGTTTTTCATAATTGTTGTGTTTTGTATTGATTGCTCTTTTCTTATACATTGTATTGATGTGATCAGGACAGCATTGGGAATGAGACCATGGTCTCAGCGGGTTCACCCTGAATAAATCAAGAATAATATATATATATATATATTTTTTTTTTAAACCCAGCTCAGACCCAAATAATGTGCTCATTAAAATTCCTATAATCTCTCTTTGTAATAATATGTGAACGAGATTTAGGTCATTTAACATATCTTATGCAGGCAATGGGACAATGGTCACTGAATTCATTAGAAAATATCCCATTGGCTGCATTTATTAGAATAATATCTATATGAGTAGATTTGTCAAGGTGTTTAAAGTGTTGCCCTGTTCTGCATTCTGTCAAGAAATTTCCACTTTCCCTCTCAGCCCTCAACTGTGACAAAAGAAAAGCAACAAAAAAAAGCACAGTTTGCCAACAAACAGCCTTCGTGCCTTACTAAACGATCACCTGCCATCTTGTGCCAGTACTTACCATCAGGCGGATTACCACCTGCGATAAACTAATACCCCCAAAAGATGTTTTGCAATTCGTTTGTGGAAATGTGTCGATACAAAGCCATTACGGATAGCTATACACAGAGCACCAAGGTGTAATGACACAGTGTGTAGAAGAAGCTGTAAAACAATGGTAATATGGCTCAACTACACCATTCTGGAGGATCAGTATCCGTGTGTCTAAATAGCAGCGCAGCGTCTCGGTAAATAAACCTTTACTATGGCAATGAGAATGGTTGCATCCCAAATCGCAGCCTATGTATGCCTTACATAGTGCACTGCTTTTGACCAGGGCACACAGGGTACTGTATAGGGAATAGGGTGCCATAGGGCTTAGTGATTTCAATTCTGCAGGCTGTGCCAGTACCTCTGTTGAGATACAGACAAGGGCTTAATGACTTCCATTCTGCAGGCTGTGTCAGTACCTCTGTTGAAATACAGACAAGGACTTAATGACTTCCATTCTGCAGGCTGTGTCAGTACCTCTGTTGAAATACAGACAAGGACTTAATGACTTCCATTCTGCAGGCTGTGTCAGTACCTCTGTTGAAATACAGACAAGGACTTAATGACTTCCATTCTGCAGGCTGTGTCAGTACCTCTGTCCCTCCAGTGTTGGACAGTAGAGAATTCCAAATAAAAATCCAAGAGGAATACCGGCATTTCAGAGGCAGAGGAGGGGGAGTCCTGGAGAGATTACGGCGAAGTGAAAACCAGCCACCTCTTCCCTCCATTCTATTGGCTACTTGATAATAAGATGGATGACCGATCTTACATCTGCCTTTCTTGTCAGCGACTATTTTAATTCTGCGTCAGTAGGTAAGACACCTGACGCCCAACTTCCATCAACATGTGTCCTTCACCACCAGGAGCGATAAAGTCCTAGACCTATATTACTCTACCAACAAGCATAAAAGGCCTTCCCTCGTCTGCCATGACTCTGTACTCCTGATTCCTGTTTACACACAGAAGCTCAAACAGGAAGTGGTCATCAGAATCCAAGATTATGTTACAGGACGGTATTCCAGGGCGCTTTTCTCAGAGTATGCACAGATCAGCTGGCAAGCATATTCAACAGGTCATTTTCAAGATGACTACCGTAACTCGTGTTCCCAAGAATGGCTACCGCCCTGCTAACATGAGTTCATGTCCGCGCCCCCGTGGAAACCTAATTAGCATAATAAAAAATATCCCCATAAAAATCAGTCAGTTTAAACTAGAGATATCTGGGGGTTTTTGCACATTTTTCAAGCTAGCATATAATGTCACAAAAACCAAAAACACAGCTAAATGCTGCACTAACCTTTGATGATCTTCATCAGATGACACTCCTAGGACATTATGTTATACAATACATGCATGTTTTGTTTAATCAAGTACATATTTATATCAAAAAACAGCTTTTTACATTAGCATGTGATGTTCAGAACTAGCAACTAGCATACACACCGCAAACTTACGGTGAATTTACTTAATTACTCACGATTAACGTTCACAAAATACATAACAATTATTTTAAGAATTATAGATACAGAACTCCTTTATGCAATCACGGTGTCAGATTTTAAAATAGATTTTCGGTGAAAGCACATTTTGCAATATTCTGAGTAGATAGCCATCACGGCAAGCTAATTTGACACCCACCAAGTTTGGCCCTCACCAAACTCAGATTTACTATAAGAAAAATTGGATTACCTTTGCTGTTCTTCGTCAGAATGCACTCCCAGGACTTCTACTTCAACAACAAATGTTGTTTTGGTTCGAAATAATCCATAGTTATATCCAAATAGCTCCGTTTTGTCCGTGCATTCAAGTCACTATCCGAAGGGTGACGCGCCGGTGCATTTCGTGACAAATTATTTCAAAATATTCCATTACCGTACTTTGAAGCATGTCAAACGCTGTTTAAAATAAATTGTTATGCTATTTTTCTCGTAAAATAGCGATAATATTCCAACCGGGCGACGTTGTGTTCATTCAAACACTGAAAGAAAAAAATGGAGTCGTCTCGTGCACGCGCGCCTCAGTGTCATTTTTCTCAGAAGGACCACTCACAAAAACCCCTGCTGTTTTTCACCCAGAGACTGGAGAGCTCTCATTCCACTTTCTGGCGCCTTCCTAGAGCCAATGGAAGCCTTAGAAAATGTCACGTTACAGCAGAGATGCTGTATTTTTGATAGAGATGCCCTAGAAGGAGAACAAATTGTCAGACAGGGCACTTCCTGTATAGAATCTTCTCAGGTTTTGGCCTGCCATATGAGTTCTGTTATACTCACAGACACCATTCAAACAGTTTTAGAAACGTTAGAGTGTTTTCTATCCAAATCTACTAATAATATGCTTTTTCTAGTTTCTGGGCAGGAGTAGTTACCAGATTAAATCGGGTACGTTTTTTATCCGGCCGTGAAAATACTGCCCCTTATCCCAAACAGGTTTTAAATCAACAAAACATGAAAATACTTTACCTTTGTTTTGGTTTGTTTGTTTGTCAATTATGGTGTGTAGGGTGAATACGTGGTCTGTCGTACAATAATTTGGTAAAAATCCAATTTGACATTTGCTCAGTACATTGTTTTCACTGAGGAAATGTACGAGTCTGCTGTTAATGATAATGTAGAGGATTTTTCCAAGGTTGCTGTTGACACATATCCCACGGTAGTTATTGGGGTCAAAGTTGTCTCCACTTTTGTGGATTGGGGTGATCAGTCCTTGGTTCCAAATATTGGGGAAGATGCCAGAGCTGAGGATGATATTAAAGAGTTTAAGTATAGCCAATTTGAATTTGTGGTCTGTATATTTTATAATTTCATTGAGGGATACCATCAACACCACAGGTCAGTACAGTGTTGTTACACTTTACACTTTAGTCATTTAGCAGACACTCTTATCCAGAGCGACTTACAGTAGTGGTGTTACATTCAACAGTGGTGTTACATTCAGCAGTGGTGTTACATTCAGTAGTGGTGTTACATTCAGTAGTGGTGTTACATTCAGTAGTGGTGTTACATTCAGTAGTGGTGTTACATTCAGTAGTGGTGTTACATTCAACAGTGGTGTTACATTCAGTTACTTCATTTCCATATCATTTAATTCTTGGTTTTACCTATATCCTGTCTTCCGAATAATCTCTTAAAGATCTGAAGATCTTTTATATCAATATTAGTCAATTATTTATCTTCACGAACCCTGGCTAACAAGTTGAATCAGCAAAACAAAAAATTGGCTTAATTATTTATTTACTAAATACCTAAATAATCACACAGAATTACATATATATACAGGATGGATCATACATCGATTACTAATCATGTCATAAAAGGAAAATACCCTAGTGGACGAAACCGATATGACGGCTGGTTACACAAAGAAAGGGGGTTGGGTTTGAATGAAAGAGCGGGAAGACTGAGGGACAAAGGGATTGGGCCTCTATTGGACCTTGAGAAGCTATGCTACCGTAAATACAGAATCTTATGCATTTTAATAACTTCCCATTCGGAAAAGGAAAATGTAAGACATATATTTACACTGAGCTGCGCTTCGATAGATGGGTGGAAGACTGGTTTGCCCAGCAGAGATCGCCATTGTCCTTTGAAGAATCTTTCTGATCGTGGTGTTGTAGAGCAAATACATTGAAATATAATATAATATTGTTCTTATTAGGAGATTGCCTGTCCTTTCCTAGACCACGTACGTTTACAGCTGCAGCTGAAAACTCGACTTCTAGGCTGTATCACTTCTTTTTTTAGTGAATAAGAGTTCAAAGTTCATACCATTTTGCCATAATCAGCTCACGCTGAATTCTGGCTGGTCTAGTAGAAATTCATCCTTTCAGCGTGTTGATCATCCCCTCTTGGTGAACTGGTCTCATTTACATTTCATTATGTAGAGTGGATATTCAACCATTTGCAACCACAGCTCAAGCTGGGGTTTGCTTAGTCTGACGTGAATTGGGTCACGGGGGCTTTTATACTGGAGAAGAAAAGGGTGTGTTTTATCCCTCTCCAACCAATGTCTGTTCACTTGGGTGTGGCTACTGAGTGAGCATAGTTTACTTATGAAAGCAATTCTCTCATTTAGAAGGCTAAAATTACATTTCATCTTTTCACAAATAGTTTCATATTTAAACATTTAAATTGCACAACAATTCCATGTGAATCTGATATCTAGAATGTGTAGACTATCCAAGATACAATTTATGTTGTCTTGTCATCAGTAATAATGTCCCAGACGTCTGATCTGACATAATATTCTCTAACCTTTTGGGCCTAGGGGGCAGTATTTTCACGGCTGGATAAAAAAACGTACCCGATTTAATCTGGTTACTAATCCTACCCAGTAACTAGAATATGCATATACTTATTATATATGGATAGAAAACACCCTAAAGTTTCTAAAACTGTTTGAATGGTGTCTGTGAGTATAACAGAACTCATTTGGCAGGCAAAACCCTGAGACATTTTTTTCTGACAGGAAGTGGATACCTGATGTGTTGAATTACCTTTAAGCCTATGCCATTGAAACACACAGGGGCTGATTAATGTTTTGGCACTTCCTATTGCTTCCACTAGATGTCACCAGCCTTTACAAAGTGTTTTGAATCTTCTACTATGAGATCTGACCGAACAAGAGCCTTGGAACGGTGATGGCCGATTAGACTCTGGCGCGCGAGGTCATGTTGGGTACCCTCGTTCCAAAACGTTTTAAAAGAGAATGCATTCGTCCACCTTGAATATTATTCATGTTCTGGTTAAAAAAGGCCCTAATGATTTATGCTATACAACGTTTGACATGTTTGAACGAACATAAATATATTTTTTCCCCTCGTTCATGAAGTGAAGTCTGGCGGGCTTAGATCATGTGCTAACAACACGGAGCTTTTTGGACATAAATGATGAGCTTTTTTGAACAAAACTACATTCGTTATGGACCTGGGATTCCTGGAAGTGACATCTGATGAAGAGAATCAAAGGTAATGGATTATTTACATAGTATTTTCGATTTTAGATCTCTCCAACATGGCCGTTTGTCTGTATCGCAAAGCGTATTTTTCTGGGCGCAGTGCTCAGACTATTGCAAAGTGTGATTTCCCAGTAAGGTTATTTTTAAATCTGGCAAGTCGATTGCGTTCAAGAGATGTAAATCTATAATTCTTTAAATGACAATATAATATTTTACCAATGTTTTCTAATTTTAATTATTTAATTTCTGGTGCTGACTTGACTGCCGGTTATTGAAGGGAAACGATTTCCTGAACATCAACGCCATAGTAAAACGCTGTTTTTGGATATAAATATGAACTTGATAGAACTAAAAATGCATGCATTGTCTAACATAATGTCCTAGGAGTGTCATCTGATGGAGATTGTAAAAGGTTAGTGCATCATTTTAGCTGGTTTTATGGTTTTGGTGACGCCTGTCTTTGAATTGACAAAACATTACACACAGCTATTGTCAATGTACTCTCCTAACATAATCTAACTTCATGCTTTCGCCGTAAAACCTTTTTGAAATCGGACAACGTGGTTAGATTAAGGAGATGTTTATCTTTCAAAGGGTGTAAGATAGTTGTATGTTTGAAAAATTTGAATTTTGACATTTATTTGGTTTCAAATTTGCCGCTCTTGAAATGCACCTGCTGTTGATAGGGTGCACCACGGGTGGCACGCTAGCGTCCCACATAGCCCCAAGAAGTACAAACGGATACTTTCAACTGGTTGGATTACGGAAGTATTATCCAATTCCCAACCTGTTGATGTCACTGTATTGCAAAGTCTCTCTCTCTCTCTGTGGTAACGAAGGATTTTCAGAAGTCAATTTTTTCTAGAGTGGGAAAGGTATTTATAGGGGGGGGGGTCATAAACCGGTGGGGGAAAGAGAGGTTGAGAGGTTGGGCTTATTGAGGGTTAATGTCAAAGTGATAGGGAGAAGAAACCTACACGGTTATCTCGGATGCATCACAAATGGCATTATTTTCCCGATATTGTGTACTACTTTTGACCAGGGCACATTGGGTACTGGTCAAAAGTAGTGCACTGTATATGTGTTACTGACCTGTTGCACCCTCGACAACTACTATGATTATTATTATTTGACAATGCTGGTCATTTATGAACATTTGAACATCTAGGCCATGTGCTGTTATAATCTCCACCCGGCACAGCCAGAAGAGGACTGGCCACCCCTCATAGCCTGGTTCCTCTCTAGGTTTCTTCCTAGGTTCTGGCCTTTCTAGGGAGTTTTTCCTAGCCACCGTGCTTCTACACCTGCATTGCTTGCTGTTTGGGGTTTTAGGCTGGGTTTCTGTACAGCACTTTGTGATATCAGCTGATGTAAGAAGGGCTATATAAATACATTTGATTGGATTTGATTTGATATAGGGAATAGGGTGCCGTTTTGGACTCAGGTGTAGTAAATGTCACCTTGGTATTAGGCGGAGCTTCACTGCAAATTGGTAATTTAACATCCATAAGTCCTAAAATAAATGGCATCCATTTTCAAATGACCCGAGACCCAAAGGACACACTTGAACACAGCCAGAGCGGCAGCAGCAGAAATCTGTTACGCTTCAATGAACTTTGATTCACAAAAGCCAACATCCTTCATATTGATATTCATATTACATTATAATGTTTCTATCTTCAATACGCTGCATCACAGATGGCACCGACAGACCGACGGGATCTTTATGGTAATGCAAAGTAAAGCAGAGTGAGACTTAGACTGCAGAACATTGAAATGACCTCTGGAATGACCTCTAGCAACTTCCTCCTTTTGTCCTGGCCGAGGAAAGGCCCTCTGTGGCGAGCCACGTTGCCAAGTCTCCCGTCTGTGCCCTGTGTGTGTTCTGGCTGGCAACGTCACACAAACACACATACACACACACACACACTCGTAAGCACACACACACACACACAAATACACACACACACATGCACACACCCTGGCAATGCCCCCAGCCCGGAGAGGAGAGAGCCATGAGATGGAAGGAGTTCTGTGAACCATCTGGGATATCTCCAGGATGGAGGGAGAGGGGAGGGGATAGGTGAGGAGTTCTGTGGG
Organism: Salmo salar; assembly: GCF_965601325.2. Lineage (NCBI taxonomy): Eukaryota > Metazoa > Chordata > Actinopteri > Salmoniformes > Salmonidae > Salmo > Salmo salar. The sequence goes on from NC_138317.1 coordinate 45,654,840, forward strand.
CCATCTGAGATATCTCCAGGAGGGAGGGTAGTTCTGTGGGCCATCTGAGATATCTCCAGGAGAGGATAGGATACGATAGGAGAGGAGAGTAGTTCTGTGGGCCATCTGGGAGATCTCCAGAAGGGAGAGGGGTTCTGTGGGCCATTTGGGAGATCTCCAGGGGAGAGGGGTTCTGTGGGCCATCTGGGAGATCTACGGGGAGAGGGGTTCTGTGGGCCATCTGGTGTATCACCAAGAGAAGAGGGGAGGGGAGGGGAGAGGAGAGGGGTTCTGTGGGCCATTTGGGAGATCTCCAGGGGAGAGGGGGTTCTGTGGGCCATCTGGGAGATCTCCGGGTATCACCAAGAGAAGAGGGGAGGGGAGGGGAGAGGAGTTCTGTGGGCCATCTGAGATATCTCCAAGAAAGGAGGGGAGAGGAGTTCTGTGGGACATCTGAGATATCTCCCAAGAGAGGAGAGGAGGGGAGAGGGACAGTTCTGTGGGCCATCTGAGATATCTCCAGGAGAGGAGAGGAGTTCTGTGGGGAATCTGAGATATCTCCAAGAGAGGAGAGGAGGGGAGAGGACAGTTCTGTGGGCCATCTGAGATATCTCCAGGAGAGGAGAGGAGTTCTGTGGGGAATCTGAGATATCTCCAAGAGAGGAGAGGAGGGGGAGGGGAGGGGAGAGGAGTTATGTGGGCCTGTGGACCTTTACTAGCCTGTTCAACCTCTCTTTCGTATCGTTAGAGATAACCAAAGATTGGAAAGATGCCGGGGTCATCCCCCTCTTCAAAGGGGGAGACACTCTAGACCCAAACTGTTGCAGACCTATATCTATCCTACCCTGCCTTTCTAAGGTCTTCGAAAGCCAAGTTAACCAGTTATGGCTAGGGGGCAGTATTTTCACGGCTGGATAAAAAACGTACCCGATTTAATCTGATTATTTCTCCTGCCCAGAAACTAGAATATGCATATAATTATTAGCTTTGGATAGAAAACACTCCAAAGTTTCTAAAACTGTTTGAATGGTGTCTGTGAGTATAACAGAACTCATTTGGCAGGCCAAAACCTGAGAAGATTCTGTACAGGAAGTACCCTGTCTGACCATTTCTTGGCCTTCTTTGTCATCTCTATCCATTACAAAGGATCTCTGCTGTTACGTGACACTTCCTACGGCTCCAATGGGCTCTCAGAGCCCGGTAAAAAGCTGAATGACGTAATTCAAAGCCCTGGCTGAAACACATTATCGCGTTTGTCAAGTGGCCGATCAGGGGACAGTGGGCTTAGGCACGTGCACTGGCCGCCCCCGTCTTTCTGTTTTTCCCTCTATTTACCGAAACGCAGATTCCCGGTCGGAATATTATCGCTTTTTTACGAGAAAAATGGCATAAAAATTGATTTTAAACAGCGGTTGACATGCTTTGAAGTACAGTAATGGGAATATTTTGAAATCTTTTGTCACGAATTGCGCCATGCTCGTAACCCTGATTTACCATTTCGGATAGTGTCTAGAACGCACGAACAAAACGCCGCTATTTGGATATAACGATGGATTATTTTGGACCAAACCAACATTTGTTATTGAAGTAGCAGTCCTGGGAGTGCATTCTGACGAAGACAACAAAGGTAATCAAACTTTTGTAATAGTAAATCGGAGTTTGGTCAGGGCTAAACTTGGTCGGTGTCTAAATGGCTAGCCGTGATGGCTGGGCTATCTACTGAGAATATTGCTAAATGTGCATATTGAGTGCATAGAGGAGTTCTGTATCTATAATTCTTAAAATAATTGTTATGTTTTTTGTGAACGTTTATCGTGAGTAATTTAGTAAATTCACCGGATGTTTGCGGGGGGTATGCTAGTTCTGAACGTCACATGCTAATGTAAAAAAGCTGGTTTTTGATATAAATATGAACTTGATTGAACAAAACATGCATGCATTGTATAACATAATGTCCTAGGGTTGTCATCTGATGAAGATCATCAAAGGTTAGTGCTGCATTTAGCTGTGGTTTTGTTTTTTGTGACATTATATGCTAGCTTGAAAAATGGGTGTCTGATTATTTCTGGCTGGGTACTCTGCTGACATAATCTAATGTTTTGCTTTCGCTGTAAAGCCTTTTTGAAATCGGACAGTGTGGTTAGATAAAGGAGAGTCTTGTCTTTAAAATGCTGTAAAATAGTCATATGTTTGAAAAATGAAAGTTTTTGTATTTTTGAGGAATTTGTAATTCACGCCACGCCTATCATTGGATATTGGAGCAGGTGTTCCGCTAGCAGAACGTCTAGATGTAAGAGGTTAACCTCTCTGGGAAATGAGGGACGCTAGCGTCCCACCCGCGGGACACACTATTCAACAGCCAATGAAATAGCAGGGCGGTAAATTCAAAACAACAAAAATCTCATAATTCAAATTTCTCAATCATACAACTATTATATCCCATTTTAAAGATACACTTCTCATTAATCCAACCACATTGTCAGATTTCAAAAAGGCTTTACGGTGAAAGCAAAACATTAGATTATGTTAGGACAGTGCCGAGACAAGAAAAACCACACAGCCATTTTCCAAGCAAGGAGAGGCGTCACATAAACCAGAAATACAGCAAAAATTAATCACTAACCTTTGATGATCTTCATCAGATGGCACTCATAGGACTTCATGTTACACAATACATGTATGTTTTGCTCGATAAAGTTCATATTTATATCCAAAAACCCCATTTTACATTGGCGCGTAATGTTCAGAAATGTTTTGCCTCCCAAAACTTCCGGTGAATGAGCACATCAATTTACAGAAATACTCATCTCAAACATTCATAAAATATTAAACTGTTATTCAAAGAATTATAGATACATTCCTTAATGCAATGTGTCAGATTTAAAAAAAAAACTTTACAGCGAAAGCACACTTTGCAATAATCTGAGTACAGCGCTCAGACAACAACAACAAGCAATACAGATCCCCGCCATTTTGGAGTCAACTAAAATCAGAAATAGCATTATAAATAGTCACTTACCTTTGATGATCTTCATCAGAATGCACTCCCAGGAATCCCAGTTCCAAAATAAATGTTTGCTTTGTTCGATAAAGTCCATCATTTATGTCCAAATACCTCCTTTTTGTTTGCGCGTTTAGTCCATTACTCCAAATGCAGGAAGTGCGCGCAAAATGTCACGACGAAAAGTAAAAAAAAGTTATATTTATGTTCGTAGAAACATGTCAAACGATGTATAGCATCAATCTTTAGGATGTTTTTATCATAAATCTTCAGTAATATTCCAACCGGACAATTCCAATGTCTTCAGAAATGAAAAGGAACACAGATAACTCTCACGTGAGTGCGCGCTACTGAACTCATGTCATTCTCTCAGTCATCTGACTCCAGTACCTCTTATTCTCTCCCCAGTCACAGTAGAAGCATGAAACAACGTTTGAAAGACTGTTGACATCTAGTGGAAGCCTTAGGAAGTGCAAAATGACCCCACAGACACTGTATACTGGATAGGGAATCACTTGAAAAACTACAAACCTCAGATTTCCACACTTCCTGGTTGGATTTTTCTCAGGTTTTTGCCTGCCATATGAGTTCTGTTATACTCACAGACATCATTCAAACAGTTTTAGAAACTTCAGTGTTTTCTATCCAAATCTACTAATAATATGCATATCCTACCTTCTGGGCCCGAGTAGCAGGCAGTTTAATTTGGGCACGTTATTCATCTGAATTTCCGAATACTGCCCCGTCACCAAAAAGTTAACAAACAGATCACCGAACATTTCGAATCCCACCGTACCTTCTCCGCTATGCAATCTGGTTTCCGAGCTGGTCATGGGTGCACCTCAGCCACGCTTAAGGTCCTAAACGATATCATAACCGCCATCAATAAGAGACAATACTGTGCAGCTGTATTTATCCATCTGGCCAAGGCTTTCGACTCTGTCAATCACCACATTCTTATCGGCAGACTCAACAGTTTCTCAAATGACTGCCTCGCCTGTTCACCAACTACTTCTCAGACAGAGTTCAGTGTGTCAAATCGGAGGGCCTGTTGTCCAGACCTCTGGCAGTGTCTATGGGGGTGCCACATGGTTCAATTCTCGGGCCGACTGTTTTCTCTGTATACATCAACGATGTTGCTCTTGATGCTGCTGATTCTCTGATCCACCTCTACGCAGACGACACCATTCTGTATACTTCTGGCCCCTCTTTGGACACCGTGTAACTAACCTCCAGATGAGCTTCAATGCCATACAACTCTCCTTCTGTGGCCTCCAACTGCTCTTAAACGCAAGTAAAACTAAATGCATGCTCTTCAACCGATCGCTGCCTGCACCTGCCCACCCGTCTAGCATCTCTACTCTGGATGGTTGACTTAGAATATGTGGACAACTATAAATACCTAGGTGACTGGTTAGATTGTAAATTCTCCTTCCAGAATCACATTAAGCATCTCCAATCCAAAATAAAATCTATATTCGGCTTCCTATTTCGCATCAAAACATCCTTCACTCATGCTGCCAAACATACCCTCGTAAAGCTGACTATCCTATTGATCCTCGACTTCGGCGATGTCATTTACAAAATAGCCTCCAACACTCTACTCAACAAATTGGATGCAGTCTATCACAACGCCATCCGTTTTGTCACCAAAGCCCCTTGTACTACACACCACTGCAACCTGTATGTTCTCGTTGGCTGGCCCTCGCTTCATATTCGTCGCCAAACCCACTGGCTTCAAGTCATCTATAAGTCTTTGCTATGTAAAGCCCCACCTTATCTCAGCTCACTGGTCACCATAGCAGCATCCAGCCATAGCACGCGCTCCAGCAGGTATATTTCACTGGTCATCCCCAAAGCCAATTCCTCCTTTGGCCGCCTTTTCTTCCAGTTCACTGCTGCCAATGACTGGAACGAACTGCAAAAATCACTGAAGCTGAAGACTCATATCCTCCTCTCTAACTTTAAGTACCAGCTGTCAGAGCAGCTCACATATCACTGCACCTGTACATAGCCCATCTGTAAATAGCCCATCCAACTACCTCATCCCCCATCCTGTTATCGATTTTAATTATCTTGCTCCTTTGCACCCCATTATCTCTACTTTCTCATTCATCTTCTGCACATCTATCACTCCAGTGTTTAATTGCTAAATTGTAATTATTTCGCCACTATGGCCTATTTATTGCCTTACCTCCTTTATCCTACCTCATTTGCACAGACTGTATATAGACTTTCTCTATTGTATTGTTGACTGTATGTTTGTTTATTCCATGTGTAACTCTGTTTTGTTGTTTGTGTCAAACTGCTTTGCTTGATCTTGGCCAGGTCACAGTTGTAAATGAGAACTTGTTCTCAAATAGCCTACCTGGTTAAATAAAGGTGAAATAAATAAATATGTCCTAAATGGCATTCCCTATATAGTGTACCACTTTTGACCAGGGCCCATAGGGCACCTTTTTGGATCCAGCCTACAATCTCTAATGCTCTGTCACCCAGAACTCAACCCTGTCCAGTTTAGTTAAGTACTTCTTGGTCTGGTTAGGGAGATGGGTATGAAAATAACGTGTTTGAGGACTGCCATTTTTTTATGAGGATTATGTTTGTCTGACTGATTTAATGGAAGAGTACTTAATAAATACTATAGCTAGATATCCTGGTATGGTTAGTTGGCACCTTGGTAGAAAGATCCTAGCTAGATATTGTGGTATGTTGGAGCCTTGGAAGAAACATGCCCCCTTGCCACCTCTCTTGCCTACCCTCATGCACCTCCCTCCTGCCCTCCTTGTCTCTTCCTCCTATCCACCTCACTTCCTCTCTCTCGACGAGGGAGGGCAGGAGGAGGGGAAGAGGGGGAACGGCGAGGTAGAGAGGGGAAGAGGGGAAGGGTGAAGTAGAGAGAAGAAAGGAATCTTTGATAAGCACCTTCTTGCCAGACTACAATCTATGTTGATATGATGAACCAGAGAACCAGAGTGCTCAGGGACTCCCTGGATGTACAACTCACAAAATAGTATAAATATTGCACCAGACATGTTAGTTAGATGTAAAATTGCGTGACCAAGATCTCTTCGGCAAAAACATCACAATTAGTTACAGATTTCTTGACTTATCTTAGATTAATTCTGACTATTTTGAGGAAGTGTATACTGACTAACGCATCTTCAAGCGAATATCTTTTAGGGGAGTATGAGAGCACACTAGTTCGGTTCGCCTACCCAACTAGGGGCCCACTCCCCTTCCCTGCTTGCACACTGCACTACTTCCATCTGAATCAGCCATTAAATGTAATGGAGTGTTCATAGAACATCTGCGAGAGAGAGAGAGAGAAGAGAGAAGAGAGAAGAGAGAGAGAGAAAGAGAGAAGAGAAAGAGAGAAGAGAGAGAGAGAGAGAGAGAGAGAGAGAGAGAGAGAGAGAGAGAGAGAGAGGGGAAAGGCTGTGCAACCACTGCATCACAGCAGAACCTGAGACGGAGCTGCATTTCCTAATAAAATGTAAAAAATATAAAACAATTAGAGAGTGTCATTTCCCCAAATGTAAAACCCTTATTCAAGATTAAGCTGCTTCAGGGATCAGGATCAGACAATGGGAGAGGAAAAATGGAAAGAGGTATGGAGGGAAGATGAAAGAGAGGGAGGGAGAGAGGGAGGGAAAGCGGAGAGAGGGAGGGAAAGAGAGGGAAGAGAGAGGGAGGGAGGGAAAGAGAGGGAGGGAAAGAGAGGGGAAGAGAGAGAGAGGGAGGGAAAGAGAGGGAGGGAAAGAGAGGGAAAGAGAGAGAGGGAGGGAAAGAGAGGGAAAGAGAGGGAGGGAGGGAAAAAGAGAGAGGATGACTGACTGTTTACTGGCTGGCTGGCTGAATGACTGTCTGAATGGTTGACTGACTGATTGACTGGGTAATTGAATGACTGATTGACTGGCTGATTGATCGGCTCTCTCTCTCCCCTCTGGATCCACACTGCTGCCTCTCTGAATGTCTTTCTCTCTCTCTCTCCCCACTGGATCCACACTGCTGCCTCTCTGAATGTCTTTCTCTCTCTCCCCACTTGTCATCAAGGCAAAGGGTGGCTACTTTGAATAATCTCAAATATAAAATATATTTTGATTTGTTTAACACTTTTTTTGTTACTACATGATTCTTTTTGTTACTACATCTGTTATTTCATAGTTTTAATGTCACCACTATAATTCTACAATGTATTGTAGCGACCCGCACAGACAGCTATGGGTTATGTGTTAGGCTATTAGTGGGTTGTGTGTTCGTGGGGTCATGCCAATCAACCTGCTATCTGCCAATCACGGGAATGCCTGGAATGTTCTGATACCGGGCAGCCTGGTGATTGGCGGAGTGGCGTGGAGGGGTGCTGGGCAGGGGGATGGAGCATTGGAAGTTAAGACCGGGTTTAGCCATTGTTCGCCCTCTTACGTCTGGGCTTCACAAGAGAAGGTCACGTTTGGTTTGTAGTGTACCTTTCATTTATTTGGCGTGGGCTACGGCCAAACAGTAGTCTGTGTTAAGTTGAGTTAATAAACCGTCCATTCGTTAACTCCATCCTCTGTCTGGACAATTGTTCCTTTATGATCTAGTCAGGTCATTACAGTATAAAATAGAAAAATAAAGAAAAACCCTTGAATTAGTTGGTTTGTCCAAACTTTTGACCAGAAAGACAGAACTGTGTATGTAGCAGTCGGACAGGATAAAATAACCGTTACAGTATTAGCGAAACAAAAATAAACACAACCAACATGTTCATGGAATGTAACGTTCGTCGTCGGGTGATGAGGAAGAGGACCAAAGCGTAGCTGGGAGCGAACACATGTTTATTCTTAACACTGAAATAAACACGTACACAAAACCAGGAAAATGCCGATACATTAACTGCTCAAAACAAAGAGGCAACACCCCACAAACAGCGTGGGGGAAAAAGGCACTTAAATGTAGCGACAGCTGTCTCTGATTGGGAATCGACAGAACCCAACATAGAAATAAACCCCATAGAGCTAACACAAGGCTATAACGCAAACATAGAAAACAAACCCAGGAAAAATACCCAACATGACACACCTTGACCAAAATACCCGAGTTCACCTGGTCAGGGCGTGACATGGAATTGCAAACAAATAACATTATTAATTCATTTGTGGTGACTAGCTACAGGTGTTAGCAACCTAGCTAGCTAGCAACATACCCTGAAATGGTTGGAGCTTTCCCGTCCGTGGTGGAAAGACGGTGGGAACAAGTCGCCTCAAAGTGATCACTAGACACGGTCAACGGCAGCTGGTGAATGACTTCAGCCGTCATACCGACGCCATACGCAGGATGTCTGCTACGTCGCGGTCCGGTAAAAGCGTAGAAATGTGTATTTGTATCCGACCGGAACATCATTGCACTTAATTTTGGTCAACGTCACTCAGCTACACGACAACTAATGTTATTCGCTTTACTTTACTTCAGAGATTACTAATCGCTAGCCTAGTTAGCTACCATCTTTTGTTTACTTCCTTTCCTTCTGATTTCCTTTCTTGAAGATCCAATAGTAAGACAATCCTTCGTCCCGCCTCCTGTAATTATCCATCTTCCACAAAGAAGAGTGTCTACCGGATTACAGACTGTATGGAAGACTGCACTAGTCACTGTCACGGCTGTTAGAATGATCGGACCAAAATGCAGCATCGGTTTCGTTCCACATATTTATTAGATCGTGAAACTAAATGCAATAACAAAGTAAACTAAAGGAACAAAACAAACAAACCATTAAGCAGGAGGCACAAACAGGGACAAACGTCAACTTAAATATGGCCTCCAATTAGAGACAACATCAACCGGCTGCCTCTAATTGGAGATCATTACCAAACAAAAACCAACCTAGAAATACAAAACTAGAAACTAAACATAGAAATACAAAAACGGACAAAACAAACACCTGTCACGCCCTGACCTACTCTACCATAGAAAATAACAACTTACTATGGTCAGGACGTGACACTACCCAGATTACAGACTGCATGAAGTAGGTCTATGTTTTTTATACTCTTTACATTAAACAACACAATTCAATGGAAATTCAATGCCGATCGTTGTTTATGTAAAAAGAGAGAGAGAGAGAGAGAGAGAGAGGGGGAAAAGAGAGGGTGAGGGGGGAAAGAGATGACCAGTGTACAACGTAAAACACCAAATATTGCATGCAGAGCAGAATAAGGCCGATACCTGGCTAATTATCAAAATTCTGAAAAAACAGCCATTAAATTCTACATCCACAAAAAAAACCTTCCCAAACAAAGCCATCACCTACAGAGAGATGAAGCTCACCCATAAGCAAACAGGAAACCGCTCATCCAGAGGCGGCGATCCTAATGACCGGGGACTTTAAATGGAGGGAACCTTAAATCAGTTTTACCTCATTTCTACCATCATGTTAAATGTGAAACCAGAGGGAAAAAAAACTCTAGACCACCTTTACTCCAAACACAGAGATGCATACAAAGCTCTCCCTCGCCCTCCATTTGGCAAATCTGACCATAATTCTATCCTCCCGATTCGCAGGTTACAAGCAAAAATTAAAGCAGGAAGCAACAGTTGTCAGATAAAGCAGATGCTAAGCTACAGGACTGTTTTGCTATCACAGACTGGAATATGTTCTGGGATTCTTCCGATGGCATTGAGGAGTACACCATATCATTCACTGTCTTCATCAATAAGTGCATTGACGATGTCATCCCCAAAGTGAATGTAGCGTACATACCCCAACCAGAAGTTTGGGCCAATTGGAGGTGTACCTGTGGATGTATTTCAAGGCCTACCTTCAAACTCAGTGCCTCTTTGCTTGACATCATGGGAAAATCAAAAGAAATCAGCCAAGACCTCCACAAGTCTGGTTGTCTAAATTGTACACAAGTCTAAATTGTAGACCTCCACAAGTCTAGTTCATCCTTTGGAGCAATTTCCAAACACCTGAAGGTACGACGTTCATCTGTACAAACAATAGTACGCAAGTATAAACACCATGGGACCACGCAGCCGTCATACTGCTCAGGAAGGAGACGCGTTCTGTCTCCTAGAGATGAACTTACTTCGGTGCGAAAAGTGCAAATCAATCCCAGAACAACAGCAAAGGACCATGTGAAGATGCTGGAGGAAACGGGTACAAAAGTATCTATATCCACAGTAAAACGAGTCCTATTTTGACATAACATGAAAGGCTGCTCAGCAAGGAAGAAGCCACTGCTCCAAAACCGCCATAAAAAAGCCAGACTACGGTTTGCAACTGCACATGAGGACAAAGATCATACTTTTTGGAGAAATGTCCTCTGGTCTGAGGAAACAAAAATAGAACTGTTTGGCCATAATGACCATCGTTATGTATGGAGGAAAAAGGGGGAGGCTTGCAAGCCGAAGAACACCATCCCAACCGTGAAGCACAGGGGTGGCAGCATCATATTGTGGGGGTGCTTTGCTGCAGGAGGGACTGGTGCACTTCACAAAATAGATGGCATCATGAGGTAGGAAAATTATGTGGCTATATTGAAGCAACATCTCAAGACATCAGTCAGGAAGTTAAAGCTTGGTCGCAAATCGGTCTTCCAAATGGACAATGACCCCAAGCATACTTCCAAAGTTGTGGCAGAATGGCTTAAGGACAACAAAGTCAAGGTATTGGAGTGGCCATCACAAAGCCCTGATCTCAATCCCATAGGAAATGTATGGGTAGAACTGAAAAAGCGTGTGCGAGCAAGGAGGCCTACAAACCTGACTCAGTTACACCAGCAATGTCAGGAGGAATGGGCCAAAATTCACCCATCTTATTGTGGGAAGGTAGTGGAAGGCTACCCGAAATGTTTGACCCAAGTTAAACAATTTAAAGGCAATGCTACCAAATACTATGTAAACTTCTGACCCACTGGGAATGTGATGAAAGAAATAAAAGCTGAAATAAATCATTCTCTCTACTATTATTCTGACATTTCACATTCTTAAAATAAAGTGCTGATCCTAACTGACCTAAAACAGGGATTTTTTACTAGGATTAAATGTCAGGAATTGTGAAAAACTGAGTTGAAATATATTTGGTTAAGGTGTATGTCAACTTCCGACTTCAACTGTAGGTATCACACAGGAGGACATTTTTCTCTGTTGAAATAATTTCCTTTTGAATCTCTGTCTCTCTCTCTCTCTCTCTGTCTCTCTGTCTCTCTGTCTCTCTGTCTGTCTCTCTGTCTCTCTCTCTCTCTGTCTCTCTCTCTCTCTCTCTCTCAGGACAGCAGTATGTTTATTCAGTGTGTGTGTGTGTGTGTGTATCCCAGCTAGCAACCTTAACCTGCTCATTACTTTGCATGCCACCGCTGTAGTTAATTGGGCCTCCATGTATTGCATCTCTTTTATGCTCGGGTAACCTCTTACAATTATTTAGCTCTCTGCTTGCTTCCCCTGAGACAGACAGACAGACAGACAGACAGACAGACAGACAGACAGACAGACAGACAGACAGACAGACAGACAGACAGACAGACAGACAGACAGACAGACAGACAGACAGACAGACAGACAGACAGACAGACAGACAGACCTCTATAGTTTCCTCTATTCTAACTAGTGCTTCATGCTAATGCTAAAAATCTCTTGCTTCATTCAGCCAGTAAGGGGGGTAGGATTGGGGGAGATGAACGAGATGTTGATGGTTCATGCCTTGATAATATAGTCTGTTAAGTGAAGAGGAAATTTGTGGCTTGTCGTAAGTTACTGCATTGCACATTGAAATGAAAATGGGGATGGCATTCACTTAACCATTTAGCATTTTATAAAGAGGGGCCGGTAATGCAACGACTCCATAACACACACACACACACACACACACACACACACACACACACACACACACACACACACACACACACACACACACACACACACACGCGCGCGCGCGCACGTGCGCACGCACGCACACACTGACCTCTACCTTCACCAAATGTTCTCCCCCCCTCCCTCCCTCCCTCCCCCCTTCCCTCCCTCCCTCCCCCCCTCCCTCCCTCCCCCCCTCCCTCCCTCCACCCCCTCCCTCCCCCCCTCCCTCCCTCCACCCCCTCCCTCCCCCCTCCCTCTCTCCATCCCCTCCCTCCCCCCCTCCCTCCCCCCCTCCCTCCCCCTCCCTCCTCCCTCCCTCCCCCCCCTCCCTCCATCCCCTCCCTCCCTCCTCCCTCCCCCCCTCCCTCCCCCCCCCCCCCCCCCTCCCTCCATCCCCTCCCTCCCTCCATCCCCTCCCCCCCCCTCCCCTCCATCCCCTCCCTCCCTCCATTTCCCGCCTGCTGCTCATGCTAATATCTAACGAAGGCAGGGCCTCTTTGTAATGACACTAAACGTTGCTGCCGGGGTGCTGCAGTGTGTTATTCTGTCTTCTCACTGGAAGGGGAGGGAGGGAGAGCCAGCGTGTTCCAGGGCTGGAGGGAGGGAGGGAGAGCGTGTTCCAGGGCTAGAGGGAGGGAGGGAGAGCCAGCGTGTTCCAGGGCTAGAGGGATGGAGGGAGAGCGTGTTCCAGGGCTGGAGGGATGGAGGGAGAGGCAGCGTGTTCCAGGGCTGGAGGGATGGAGGGAGAGGCAGCGTGTTCCAGGGCTAGAGGGAGGGAGGGAGAGCCAGCGTGTTCCAGGGCTAGAGGGATGGAGTGAGAGCCAGCGTGTTCCAGGGCTAGAG
>NC_138317.1:45672500-45685000 GCF_965601325.2 Salmo salar
AAGCTACAATATGAGGTCTATTAGATACAATATGAGGTTTTATTAGATACAATATGAGGTCAATAAGCTACAATATGAGGTCTATTAGATACAATATGAGGTTTATTAGATACAATATGAGGTCTATTAGATACAATATGAGGTCTATTAGATACAATATGAGGTTTATTAGATACAATATGAGGTCCAATAAGCTACAATATGAGGTCTATTAGATACAATATGAGGTTTATTTAGATACAATATGAGGTCTATTAGATACAATATGAGGTCTATTAGATACAATATGAGGTCTATTAGATACAATATGAGGTCTATTAGATACAATATGAGGTCTATTAGATACAATATGAGGTCTATAAGCTACAATATGAGGTCTATTAGATACAATATGAGGTCTATTAGATACAATATGAGGTCTATTAGATACAATATGAGGTCTATTAGATACAATATGAGGTCTATTAGATACAATATGAGGTCTATTAGATACAATATGAGGTCTATTAGATACAATATGAGGTCTATAAGCTACAATATGAGGTCTATTAGATACAATATGAGGTCTATTAGATACAATATGAGGTCTATTAGATACAATATGAGGTCTATTAGATACAATATGAGGTCTATTAGATACAATATGAGGTCTATAAGCTACAATATGAGGTCTATTAGATACAATATGAGGTCTATTAGATACAATATGAGGTCTATTAGATACAATATGAGGTCTATTAGATACAATATGAGGTCTATAAGCTACAATATGAGGTCTATTAGATACAATATGAGGTCTATAAGCTACAATATGAGTTTGTTATTATGGCACATGAAAGTTCACATGTTCCAGAAGGCATTTCAGCAACAAAAAAACACATTTTGATGAATAAAATAAATACATGAGGTTGAAAGGGCTCTCCTATGAGTTGTTTATCCTGTCACGTAGTTTCGCCTGTGACATAGTTCTCTCCTGTGACGTAGTTTCTCCTGTGACGTAGTTTCCTGAAACGGATCACATTTGTCGTGTGATCAGCGATGTACGGTGACGGCTGGATCCCCAATAGAACCATCGACCTGACATAGTGAGCTGGGATATAAAGTCTTTATTCCCTCCTGTGTTTCTCTCTCTCTCTGTCTCTCTGTCTCTCTCTCTCTCTCTCTCTCTCTCTCTCTCTCTCTCTCTCTCTCTCTCTCTCTCTCTCTCGGTCTTCCTCCCTCTCTCTCTCTGTGTCTTCCTCCCTCTCTCTCTATCTCTCTCTCTCTATGTGTCTTCCTCTCTGTCTCTGTGTGTCTCTGTCTCTCGTGATCTGTCTCTCTGTCTCCCTCTCTGTGTCTCTCTGTGTTTCTCTGTGACTTCCTATATCTCCCTGTTTCCTCACAGCCAATGGTTACTGATTATGGAAGGTTAAACATGGAGGACCCACCTTAAGGTGATAGCCTAATCAGTGACTGATGTCGATCTGGGACGGAGGGGTGAGGTATAGAGGGGGTTGGTTTTGTGTGTACTGTACTCACGTGTGTGTGTGTGTGTGTGTGTGTGTGTGTGTGTGTGTGTGTGTGTGTGTGTGTGTGTGTGTGTGTGTGTGTGTGTGTGTGTGTGTGTGTGTGTGTGTGTAGCAGGGGGTCTCAGAGAGATGAGCTCAGTCACTCCAGTCAGCCTAATCCATCTGAGTCTCTATGACCCCTGGCCTCTATCCTACCTCAGGGGACCAATCACATGTTACTGAGAGAGAGAAGGGAGGTTACACACTACTTAGAGAGAGAGAGATGGAGAGACGGAGAGAGAGAGACAAAGAGAGAGAAAGAGAGAGAGACGGAGAGAGAGAGATGGAGAGAGAGACGAAGAGAGACGGAGAGAGACGGAGAGAGAGAGACAGAACACAGCGTTGCAATTCTTGACACAGTCCAGTGCTCCTGGCATCTACTACCACACCCCCGTTCAAAGGCACTTAAATCTTTTGTCTTGTCCATTCACCTTCCGAATGGCACACGTCCACAATCCATGTCTCAATTGTCTCAAGGCTTAAACATTCCTTCTTTAACCCGTCTCCTCCCCTTCATCTACGCCGATCATAGCTTTCACCTGAATTCACTGGGTCAGTCTATGTGATGGAAAGAGAAGGTGTTCATAATGTTTTGTCCACTCGGTATACATCATAAATCACATATGTATCCTACCTACCACACAGAACAGGGATGTACTAAGTGTCTCAGAGTAGGATCAGGTTCTCCCTTGTTCATTGTGAGATTTAAAGGGATAGAACACATCACAGAACAAGCAGCGGAATCAGGCAGCGGACAGTGCAATATGCAATATGGGCCAAATCTAATTTTATTTCCCGTTCATCAGCTCCATCTGTAATGAACGCACAAACACACATCACAGAACCCAGTGAGACCCATGACGAGACGCTGAACTGTAAGGAAATATTACAGGACCCAGTGAGACACAGAAAACGAGAGGACATTTTACAGATAAGAGGGAAGTACTGCTGTGTCTGATAAATGAACCAGTTCTAATCTCAGAAGGCGGACAGGGCAAACTTGAACCATGTGGCAGATTAGTTACAGCGTTATACACCATCTGAAAATGACTCGGAACCACTTGGAAAATCTACAGCGAACACAAAGCACCAAATATCACGAGATGTAGAGAGAGAAAAGAACGGTAAAAAAAATAGTCCCAATTTACACCCTATTCCCTAAATAGTGCACTTCTTCAGACCCTGGTGGTGCACTATGTAAGGAACAGAGTACCTTTTGGGGGACACGGTTTCCACTCCAGATTCCCTAAACAGAGACCTATAAACCCCCTTTATCGTCTTGGCTCCTGTGTGATGACAGACGTGTCCTATCTGCATAATGTTTTTACAGTGAAAACCAGTTCCACACGGACGCTAGATATGGAAGGAGAAAACGCACTACTTGAAAAGTAAATGTGACTGTGGGATGGAGGGAATGTACAGTCAAATCCTCTTCTTATACTGAACAGAAAAAAAATAATAATATTGCGCAACAATTTCAAAAGATTTGACTGATTTACAGTTCGTAGAAGACGACGACCACCGAGCGCCGCCCGACCGGGGAGAGGCGCCACCTTCTGTGGACGTTGTGACAGCCAGACCTACCTGTTTATTTATTTCACCTTTATTTAACCAGTTTGGCCAGTTGAGAACAAGTTCTCATTTACAACTGCGACCTGGCCAAGATCAAGCAAAGCAGGGCGACATAAACAACAGAGTTACAAATGGGATAAACAAATGTACAGTCAATAACACAATAGACAAATCTATATACAGTGTGTGCAAATGTAGTAAGATTAGGGAGGTAAGGCAATAAATAGGCCATAGTGGGGAAATAATTACAATTTAGCAATTAAACACTGGAGTGAAAGATGTGCAGAAGATGAATGTGCAAGTAGAGATACTGGGGTGCAAAGGAGCAAAATAGATATGTATGGGGATGAGGTAGTTGGATGGGCTAATTACAGATGGGCTATGTACAGGTGCAGTGATCTGTGAGCTGCTCTGACAGCTGGTGTTTAAAGCTAGTGAGGGAGATAAGTGTTTCCAGGTGCAAAGGAGCAAGATAAATAAACAACTGTCAGGAGTCAATGTGCAGCAGGTGGGACGGAGTCAGGAGCAGGACAAAAAGGTCTTTACTCAACAAAAAAACTAAATATTCCACGTAGGGAAATAAACTCAGCTCACAAAACATACGCGACAGCATAACACGGAACAATCACGCACAAAACCAAATGGGGAAACCAGAGGGTTAAAATAGGGAACAATAATTAAGAAATGGAAATCAGCTGTGTACAATGAAGACAAAACAAATGGAAAAAGGAAAAACGTGGATCGGTGGCAACTAGAAAACCGGTGATGACGACCGCCGAACGCCGGCCGTACAACTTCGGCGGAAGACGTGACAATAACAATATGGGGATGAGGTAGTTGTCTATTTACAGATGGGCTATTTACAGACGGGCTATGTACAGGTGCAATGATCGGTAAGCTGCTCTGACAGCTGATGCTTAAAGTTAGTGAGGGAGATATAAGACTCCAGCTTCAGTGATTTTTGCAATTTATTCCAGTCATTGAAAGCAGAGAACTGGAAGTAAAGGTGGCCAAAGGAGGAGTTGGCTTTGGGGACGACCAGTGAAATATACCTGCTGGAGCGTGTGCAATGGGTGGGTGCTGCTATGGTGACCAGTGAGCTGAGATAAGGCGGGGCTTTACCTAGCAAAGACTTATAGATGACTTGGAGCCAGTGGGTTTGGCGATGAATATGAAGCAAGGGCCAGCCAACGAGAGCATACAGGTCGCAGTGGTGGGTAGTATATGGGGCTTTGGTGACAAAACGGATGGCACTGTGATAGACTGCATCCAATTTGCTAAGTAGAGTGTTGGAGGCTATTTTGTAAATGACATCGTCGGTCAAGGATCAGTAGGATAGTCAGTTTTACGAGGGTATGTTTGGCAGCATAAGTGAAGGATGCTTTGTTGCGAAATAGGAAGCCGATTCTAGATTTAATATTGGATTGGAGATGCTTAATGTGAGTCTGGAAGGAGGGTTTACAGTCTAACCAGACACCCAGGTATTTGTAGTTGTCCACATATTCTAAGTCAGAACCGTCCAGAGTAGTGATGCTGGTTGGGCGGGCGGGTGCAGGCAGCGATCGGTTGAAGAGCATGCATTTAGTTTTACTGGTATTTAAGAGCAGTTGGAGGCCATGGAAGGAGTGTTGTATGGCACTGAAGCTCGTCTGGAGGTTAGTTAACACAGTGTCCAAAGAAGGGCCAGAAGTATACAGAATGGTATCGTCTGCGTAGAGGTGGATCAGAGAATCACCAGCAGCAAGAGCAACATCATTGATGTATACAGAGAAAAGAGTCGGCCTGAGGATTGAACCCTGTGGCACCCCATAGAGACTGCCAGAGGTCCGGACAACAGGCCCTCCGTTTTGACACACTGAACTCTATCAGAGAAGTAGTCGGTAAACCAGGCGAGGCAATCATTTGAGAAACCAAGGCTATTGAGTCTGCCGATAAGATTGTGGTGATTGACAGAGTCGAAAGCCTTGGTCAGGTCGATGAAGACGGCTGCACAGTATTGTCTCTTATCGATGGCGGTTATGATATCGTTTAGGACCTTGAGCGTGGGTGCACCCATGACCAGCTCAGAAAACAGATTGCATAGCGGAGAAGGTACGGTGGGATTCGAAACGGTCGGTGATCTTTTTGTTAACTTGGCTTTCAAAGATTTTAGAAAGGCAGGGTAGGATAGATATAGGTCTGTAACAGTTTGGGTTTAGATTGTGTCCCCCTTTGAAGAGGGGGATGACCGCGGCAGCTTTCCAATCTTTAGGGATCTCAGACAATACGAAAGAGAGTTTGAACAGGCTAGAAATAGGTGTTGCAACAATTTCGGCAGATAATTTTAGAAAGAAAGGGTCCAGATTGTCTAGCCCGGCTGATTTGTATGGGTCCAGATTTTGCAGCTCTTTCAGAACATCAGGTATTGGTATTTGGGTGAAGGAAAAATGGGGGAGGCTTGGGCAATTTGCTGTGGGGGGTGCAGAGCTGTTGACTGGGGTAGGGTTAGCTTGGTGGAAAGCATGGCCAGCCGTAGAAAAAGGCTTATTGAAATTCTCGATTATCATAGATTTATCGGCGGTGACATTGTTTCCTTGCCTCAGTGCAGTGGGCAGCTGGGAGGAGGTGCTCTTATTCTCCATGTACTTTACAGTGTCCCAGAACTTGTTGTAGTTTGTGCTTCACGATGCAAATTTCTGCTTGAAAAAGCTAGCCTTTGCTTTCCTAACTGCCTATATAAATTGGTCCCTAACTTCCCTGAAAAGTTGCATGTCACGTGGGCTATTCGATGCTAATGCAGAACGCCACAGGATGTTTTTGTGCTGGTCAAGGGCAGACAGGTCTGGAGTGAACCAAGGACTATATCTATTCCTAGTTCTAGATTTTTTGAATGGGGCATGCTTATTTAAGATGGTGAGGAAGGCATTTTTAAAGAACAACCAGGCATCCTCTACTGACGGAATGAGGTCAATATCCTTCCAGGATACCAGGGCCAGGTCGATTAGAAAGACCTGCTCGCTGAAGTGTTTTAGTGAGCGTTTGACAGTGATGAGGGGTGGTCGTTTGACCGCGGACCCATTACGGACGCAGGCAATGAGGCAGTAATTGCTGAGATCCTGGTTGTAGACAGCAGAGGTGTATTTGGAGGGCAGGTTGGTCAGGATGATATCTATGAATGTGCCCGTGTTTACGGATTTAGGGTTGTACCTGGTAGGATCCATGATAATTTGTGTGAGATTGAGGGCATCTATTTTAGATTGTAGGACTGCCGGGGTGTTAAGCATATCCCAGTTTAGGTCACCTAACAGTACAAACTCTGAAGATAAATGGGGGGCGATTAATTCACATATGGTGTCCAGGGAACAGCTGGGCGCTGAGGGGGGTCTATAACAGGCGGCAACGGTGAGAGACTTATTTCTGGAGAGATTAATTTTTAAAATTAGACGCTCGAACTGTTTGGGCATAGACCTGAAGAGTATGACAGAGCTTTGCAAGCTATCTCTGCAGTAGATTGCAACTCTGCCCCCTTTGGCAGTTCTATCTTGGCAGAAAATGTTGTTGTTGGGGATGGAAATCTCAGAATTTTTGGTGGCTTTCCTAAACCAGGATTCAGACACGGCTAGGACATCAGGGTTGGCAGAGTGTGCTAAAGCAGTGAATAAAATAAACTTAGGGAGGAGGCTTCTGATGTTAACCTGTTAGGGCTAGGGGGCAGTATTGACACGGCCGGATAAAAAAAGTACCCGATTTAATCTGGTTACTACTCCTGCCCAGTAACTAGAATATGCATATAATTATTGGCTTTGGATAGAAAACACCCTAAAGTTTCTAAAACTGTTTGAATGGTGTCTATGAGTATAACAGAACTCATATGGCAGGCAGAAACCTGAGAGGATTCTATAAGGGAAGTGGCCTGTCTGACAAGTTGTTCTTCATCTTGGCTCTTTTTATTGAAGACTGAGGATCTTTGCTCTAACGTGACACTTCCTACGGCTCCCATAGGCTCTCAGAGCCCGGGAAAAAGCTGAACGATATCGAGGCAGCCTCTGGCTGAAACACATTATCGCTTTTGGCAAGTGGCCGATCAGAGTACTATGGGCTTAGGCGCGTGCCCGAGTCGACCCCATGCTTTATTTTCTTTCGTTTGTTTACCTAAATGCAGATTCCCGGTCGGAATATTATCGCTTTTTTACGAGAAAAATGGCATAAAAATGGATTTTAAACAGCGGTTGACATGCTTCGAAGTACAGTAATGGAATATTTAGAAATTTTTTGTCACGAAATGCGCCATGCTCGTAACCCTTATTTACCCTTTCGGATAGTCTCTTGAACGCACGAACAAAACGCCGCTATTTGGATATAACGATGGATTATTTGGGACCAAACCAACATTTGTTATTGAAGTAGAAGTCCTGGGAGTGCATTCTGACGAAGAACACCAAAGGTAATAACATTTTTCTTATAGTAAATCTGACTTTGGTGAGTGCTAAACTTGCTGGGTGTCTAAATAGCTAGCCCTGTGATGCCGGGCTATCTACTTAGAATATTGCAAAATGTGCTTTCACCGAAAAGCTATTTTAAAATCGGACATATCGAGTGCATAGAGGAGTTCTGTATCTATAATTCTTAAAATAATTGTTATGCTTTTTGTGAACGTTTATCGTGAGTAATTTAGTAAATTCACCAGAAGTTTGCGGGGGGTATGCTAGTTCTGAACGTCACATGCTAATGTAAAAAGCTGGTTTTTGATATAAATATGAACTTGATTGAACAAAACATGCATGTATTGTATAACATAATGTCCTAGGTGTGTCATCTGATGAAGATCATCAAAGGTTAGTGCCGCATTTAGCTGTCTTCTGGGTTTTTGTGACATTATATGCTAGCTTGAAAAATGGGTGTCTGATTATTTCTGGCTGGGTACTCTGCTGACATAATCTAATGTTTTGCTTTCGTTGTAAAGCCTTTTTGAAATTGGACAGTGTGGTTAGATTAACGAGAGTCTTGTCTTTAAAATGGTGTAAAATAGTAATATGTTTGAGAAATTGAAGTAATAACATTTCTAAGGTATTTGAATAACGCGCCACAGGATTCCACTGGCTGTTACGTAGGTGGGACGATTTCGTCCCGCCGGCCCTAGAGAAGTTAACACGCATGAAACCATGGATTTTACGGTTACAGAAGTCAACAAATGATAGCGCCTGGGGAATAGGAGTGGAACTGGGGGCTACAGGGCCTGGGTTAACCTCTACATCACCAGTGGAACGGAGGAGGAGTAGGATAAGGGTACGGCTAAAGGCTATAAGAACCTGGGGAATAGGAGTGGAGCTAAGGGCTACAGGGCCTGGGTTAACCTCTACATCACCAGTGGAACGGAGGAGGAGTAGGATAAGGGTACGGCTAAAGGCTATAAGAACCTGGGGAATAGGAGTGGAACTGGGGGCTACAGTGCCTGGGTTAACCTCTACATCACCAGAGGAACAGAGGATTAGTAGGATAAGGGTACAGCTAAAGGCTATAAGAACTGGTCGTCTAGTGCGTTGGGGACAGAGAATAAAAGGAGCAGGTTTCTGGGCGTGGTAGAATAGATTCAGGGCATAATGTACAGACAACGGAATGGTAGGATGTGAGTACAGTGGAGGTAAACCTAGGTGTTGAGTGACGATGAGAGAGTTTTTGTCTCTGGAGGCCCCAGCTAAGCCAGGTGAGGTCTCCTCCTGTGTGTGGGGTGGGATAAAAGAGCTATCTAAGGCATTTTGAGCGGGACTGAGGGCTCTACAGTGAAATGAATCAATAAAAAATAGCCAAGACAGCAGTAGACAAGGCATATTGACATTAGAGAGAGGCATAAAGTAATCACAGGTGTTGATCAGGAGAGCTAAGACAACAACGGGTAAATGGCAATGAATGGGTAGAGCGGGTAAGTTAGGTACATACAGGACCTGAGTTCGAGGCTAAGGGCCGACAGGTAAAAAAAAAAAAATGAGGTACTGTGTTATTGAAACAGTCCAGGGGGCACCAGCTGTGTAGCCAACTGATCATAGGGTCAAAAGAGCAGCAATAGGTGAGTCAGGATGCCATTCGGTAGACACTACTATGCTAGGCGAGCAGGTTCTTTGGCAACATCGTAACAAAATAGCCTGTTGAGACCACATCGTGCGATCACATCGGCTGTCCAGTCGTGATGGATCAGCGTGGCCCCGTGTCGACAATAAAGGGTCCATGCCAATTGGCAAAGGAGGTATTGTGGCCCTAGAATTAGCTATTATATGGGCCTAGCTCGAGGCTAGCTCAGGGCTAGCTGGTGCTTTCTTTGGGACAGAGGCGTTAGCTAACAGTAGCCACTCGTTTGCAGCTAGCTAGCTGCGATGATCCGGTGTAATGATCCAGAGCGGCAGGAATCCGGTGATATGGTAGAAAGAAGCAGTCCGATATGCTCTGGGTTGATATCGCGCTGTGCAGACTGACGGGTTTTGTCCGAGCTAAGGCTGGCTGGTGACCGAGAAAAAGGTGAAGACCAATAGCCGTGGATAACAAGCTGGCTAGCTCCTGATGGAAGTTCCAATTATAAGGACTAAAAATAGCAGGTCCTACCTACTGTGAAGCCAGGTCCTACCTACTGGGGAGCCAGACCCCACCTACTGGGGAGTCAGACCTACCTACTGGGGAGCCAGACCCTACCTACTGGGGAGCCAGACCCTACCTACCGGGGAGCCAGACCCTACCTACTGGGGAGCCAGACCTACCTACTGAGGAGCCAGACCTACCTACTGGGGAGACAGACCCTACCTACCGGGGAGCCAGACCCTACCTACTGGGGAGTCAGACCTACCTACTGGGGAGCCAGACCCTACCTACTGGGGAGCCAGACCCTACCTACCGGGGAGCCAGACCCTACCTACTGGGGAGCCAGACCTACCTACTGGGGAGCCAGACCCTACCTACTGGGGAGCCAGACCTACCTACTGAGGAGCCAGTCCTACCTACTGGGGAGCCAGACCCTACCTACCGGGGAGCCAGACCCTACCTACTGGGGAGTCAGACCTACCTACTGGGGAGCCAGACCCCACCTACTGGGGAGCCAGACCCTACCTACTGGGGAGCCAGACCCCACCTACTGGGGAGCCAGACCCTACCTACTGGGGAGCCAGACCTACCTACTAGGGAGCCAGACCCTACCTACTGGGGAGCCAGACCTACCTACTGGGGAGCCAGACCTACCTACTGGGGAGCCAGACCTACCTACTGGGGAGCCAGACCCTACCTACTGGGGAGCCAGACCTACCTACTGGGGAGCCAGACCTACCTACTGGGGAGCCAGACCCCACCTACTGAGGAGCCAGACCCTACCTACTGGGGAGCCAGACCCTACCTACTGGGGAGCCATGCCTACCTATTGGGGAGCCAGACCTACCTACTGGGGAGCCAGACCCTACCTACTGGGGAGCCAGACCTACCTACTGGGGAGCCAGACCCTACCTACTGTGGAGCCAGACCTACCTACTGGGGAGCCAGACCCTACCTACTGGGGAGCCAGACCCCACCTACTGGGGAGCCAGACCCTACCTACTGTGGAGCCAGGTCCTACCTACTGGGGAGCCAGACCTACCTACCGGGGAGCCAGACCCTACCTACTGGGGAGCCAGACCCTACCTACTGGGGAGCCAGACCCTACCTACTGGGGAGCCAGACCCTACCTACTGGGGAGCCAGACCCTACCTACTGGGGAGCCAGACCCTACCTACTGTGGAGCCAGACCCTACCTACTGGGGAGCCAGACCCTACCTACTGGGGAGCCAGACCTACCTACTGGGGAGCCAGACCCTATCTACTGGGGAGCCAGACCTACCTACTGGGGAGCCAGACCCTACCTACTGGGGAGCCAGACCTACTGAGGAGCCAGACCTACCTACTGGGGAGTCAGACCTACCTACTGGGGAGCCAGACCCTACCTACTGTGGAGCCAGACCCTACCTACTGGGGAGCCAGACCCTACCTACTGGGGAGCCAGACCCTACCTACTGGGGAGCCAGACCCTACCTACTGGGGAGCCAGACCCTACCTACTGGGGATCCAGGTCCTACCTACTGGGGAGCCAGACCCTACCTACTGGGGAGCCAGACCTACCTACTGGGGAGCCAGACCTACCTACTGGGGAGCCAGACCCCACCTACTGAGGAGCCAGACCCTACCTACCGGGGAGCCAGACCTACCTACTGGGGAGCCAGACCTACCTACTGGGGAGCCATGCCTACCTATTGGGGAGCCAGACCTACTGAGGAGCCAGACCTACCTACTGGGGAGCCAGACCCTACCTACTGGGGAGCCAGACCCTACCTACTGGGGAGCCAGACCCTACCTACTGGGGAGCCAGACCCTACCTACTGGGGAGCCAGACCCTACCTCCTGGGGAGCCAGACCTACCTACTGGGGATCCAGGTCCTACCTACTGGGGAGCCAGACCCTACCTACTGGGGAGCCAGACCCTACCTACTGGGGAGCCAGACCTACCTACTGGGGAGCCAGACCCTACCTACTGGGGAGCCAGACCCTACCTACTGGGGAGCCAGACCTACTGAGGAGCCAGACCTACCTACTGAGGAGCCAGACCTACCTACTGGGGAGCCAGACCTACCTACTGGGGAGCCAGACCCTACCTACTGGGGAGCCAGACCCTACCTACTGGGGAGCCAGACCTACCTACTGGGGAGCCAGACCCTACCTACTGGGGAGCCAGACCTACCTACTGGGGAGCCAGACCCTATCTACTGGGGAGCCAGACCCTACCTACTGGGGAGCCAGACCTACCTACTGGGGAGCCAGACCTACCTACTGGGGAGCCAGACCTACCTACTGGGGAGCCAGACCTACCTACTGGGGAGCCAGACCCTACCTACTGTGGGAGCCAGACCCTACCTACTGGGGAGCCAGACCTACCTACTGGGGAGCCAGACCTACCTACTGGGGAGCCAGACCCTACCTACTGGGGAGCCAGACCCTACCTACTGGGGAGTCCAGGATCCCTACCTACTGGGGAGCCAGACCTTACCTACTGGGGAGCCAGACCCTACCTACTGGGGGTCCAGGTCCTACCTACTGGGGAGCCAGACCCTACCTACTGGGCCAGGCCTTGCCAATAATAATGAGTTTTTCCCTGCTAATGGGCGTTATTACTGACATAAATACTCACTTACAGGGATGTAAACAAATCTGAGCACAATATATGAGATAAATACACTTTTATGAGTGTGGATCATTCCTGGATTTTTTTATTTCAGCTCATGACACATGGGACCAACACTTTACATATTTTGAATATATATTTTGTTGAGTGTATAATGGAAAGAGTGTGTATCTGTTCAATGTGATGTATAATACTGTTGCTTAGACACCATAAAAATA
>NC_138317.1:45687500-45702500 GCF_965601325.2 Salmo salar
GACCTGGTTGCACTCCTCAGAATAATAAAATGGCCGTCTGACAGCCCCACTCACCCTTTAACAGTGATCAACCCCACAGCCATGTGTGAGAGAACGGGTGTATGTCTATAGCAGTTCCAGCCTACACAGTGCTGTTGGTAAATGGCCAGTGTTGACAAGTACCTATTGACTACAGTGACACTTGTGAGCCCCCTCTGTTTTCACTGTATGGAGCTGTTCTGTTCTGCCAAGAGCCACTCTGACCCCCCCCCCCTTCACTATCTCTCTCTCTCTCCTCTCTCTCTCTCTCTCTCTCTCTCTCTCTCTCTCTCTCTCTCTCTCTCTCTCTCTCTCTCTCTCTCTCTCTCTCTCTCTCTCAAAGCAAGGCCATTACAGTGTGACATATGTAGTTGGACTCATGTTGAGTGAAAACCACCTGTGGTGAGGACACTGCTTGGGGCCCAGTTTGAAAATAAAATCTTCACTGGTAGACATTCAGGTTTAGAGTTGCACTGAACAAAATTCAAAAAAGACAAAAAATACTTTCCACCATTCTGTGGTAGTGTTCCACATCTTAGAACATATTGGATACCCAAGCAGAGATAAAGATAGACAAGTTGGTATGTTTTTAACTCGTAGTCATGGTAATAGATCAGAGCTGAAACCTATTTGTATTCCTTTTTCCTCTAGCTGCCAGCGCACTTGTTTCCAATGCTGTGGGAGATGGAGTAAACACACACACACACACACACACACACACACACACACACACAGTAGATGAAGGTCTGGGGGATGGAGGGATGGACAAGAGGGATGGAGAGGAGGGATGGAGAGGATAAATGGAGAGGAGGAATGGAGAGATGGAGAGGAGGGATGGAGGGATGGAGAAGAGGGATAGAGGGATGGAGAAGAGGGATGGAGGGGAGAGATGGAGAGGAGAGATGGAGAGGAGAGATGGAGAGGATGGAGAGGAGAGATGGAGAGGAGAAATGGAGAGGAGGGATGGAGAGGAGAGATGGAGAGGAGAGATGGAAAGGAGGGATGGAGAGGAGAGATGGAAAGGAGGGATGGAGAGGAGGGATGGAGAGGAGAGATGGAGGTGTTACGGATACAGGTAGTGTGTATCCTGTGTGTGTATTTCTTTTCTCTCCTTCTCCTCCTCACAGGTGACAATCATCATTTCCCCAATCAGTCGCTAATCAGAAGACACCTGCACCTTTTCACTTACCTTATCACAGCCCCTTTCCTTTGGTTTAAATACCCAGCCAGTTGTTTTCTCAAGAGTTCAAGCTCAATCTCTTTGTCTCAATCTCTCTGTCCCTCTCCCGCTCTCTCTTTGTAAGTTAGATCTCTCTTTTGTATTGCTGCTACATGTCACATTTGTCCAGTTATCCTGTGAGTATTGTTTTGTTGTTTGACGGTGGGAAAAGGGGGTACCAAGACAAGTTGCCCATGGGCATACATTACCCGTAGGAAAACAGTGTCTAAATACACTAGTTAGAACTGGGCGGACCACCCTCTGTATTTTTGGTTAGTTAGCTAGCTGTTTTTAAAGCAGGCTAGTCTAGCTTAGGGGTTGGTTTGGATACTTATTATTTATTTCCTTGGGTCCAGCTCAGCCCATTTTCCCACACCCCATTACAGTGTGTTTAAGCAATAAACCAATAGTGTTTGACGGTAAATTTAAGTTGTCTGTGGGTTTTAGTTCTCACTGTTCCTTTATCACTATTGTAATTTGCATGAGTTATGTTACGGGTCTCGTTTCCATCCCCCTCTAGACTGCAGGGCCAAAGGGATTCGTAACAGGAGGGATGAGGGGATGAATGGAGAGATGAGAGGAGGAATGGAGGGATGGAGAGGAGAGATGGAGAGGAGGGATGGAGAGGAGGGATGGAGAGGAGGAATGGATGGATGGAGAGGAGAGATGGAGAGGAGAGATGGAGAGGAGGGATGGAGAGGAGAGATGGAGAGGAGAGATGGAGAGGAGGGATGGAGAGGAGGGATGGAGAGGAGAGATGGAGAGGAGGGATGGAGGGATGGAGAGGAGAGATGGAGAGGAGGGATGGAGAGGAGGGATGGAGAGGAGGGATGGAGAGGAGGGATGGAGGGGAGGGATGGAGAGGAGGGATGGAGAGGAGGAATGGAGGGATGAGAGGAGGGATGGAGAGGAGGGATGGAGAGGAGGGATGGAGAGGAGGGATGGAGGGGAGGGATGGAGAGGAGGGATGGAGAGGAGGGATGGAGAGGAGGGATGGAGAGGAGGGATGGAGAGGAGGAATGGAGGGATGAGAGGAGGGATGGAGAGGAGGGATGGAGAGGAGGGATGGAGAGGAGGGATGGAGGGATGGAGAGGAGGGATGGAGGGATGGAGTGGAGGGATGGAGAGGACAGATGGAGAGGAGGGATGGAGAGGAGGGATGGAGGGGAGGGATGGAGAGGAGGGATGGAGAGGAGGAATGGAGGGATGAGAGGAGGGATGGAGAGGAGGGATGGAGAGGAGGGATGGAGAGGAGGGATGGAGGGGAGGGATGGAGAGGAGGGATGGAGAGGAGAGATGGAGAGGAGGGATGGAGAGGAGGGATGGAGAGGAGGAATGGAGGGATGAGAGGAGGGATGGAGAGGAGGGATGGAGAGGAGGGATGGAGTGATGGAGGGATGGAGAGGAGGGATGGAGGGATGGAGTGGAGGGATGGAGAGGACAGATGGAGAGGAGGGATGGAGAGGAGGAATGGAGGGATGAGAGGAGGGATGGAGTGGAGGGATGAGAGGAGGGATGGAGAGGAGGGATGGAGGGATGAGAGAAGGGATGGAGAGGAGAGATGGAGAGGAGGGATGGAGAGGAGGGATGGAGAGGAGGGATGGAGGGATGGAGAGGAGGGATGGAGAGGAGGGATGAGAGGAGGGATGGAGGGATGGAGAGGAGAGATGGAGGGATGGAGGGATGGAGAGGAGGGATGGAGGGATGGAGAGGAAAGATGGAGAGGAGGGATGGAGAGGAGAGATGGAGAGGAGGGATGGAGGGATGGAGAGGAGAGATGGAGAGGAGGGACGGAGGGATAGAGAGGAGGGTTGGAGAGGAGGGATGGAGAGGAGGGATGGAGAGGAGTGATGGAGAGGAGAGATGGAGAGGAGAGATGGAGAGGAGAGATGGAGAGGAGAGATGGAGAGGAGGGATGGAGGGATGAGAGGAGGGATGGAGAGGAGGGATGGAGGGGAGGGATGGAGAGGAGGGATGGAGAGAAGGAATGGAGGGATGGAGAGGAGGGATGGAGAGGAGGGATGGAGAGGAGGGATGGAGGGGAGGGATGGAGAGGAGGGATGGAGAGGAGAGATGGAGAGGAGGGATGGAGAGGAGGGATGGAGAGGAGGAATGGAGGGATGAGAGGAGGGATGGAGAGGAGGGATGGAGGGATGAGAGGAGGGATGGAGAGGAGGGATGGAGAGGAGGGATGGAGAGGAGGGATGGAGGGATGGAGAGGAGGGATGGAGGGATGGAGTGGAGGGATGGAGAGGACAGATGGAGAGGAGGGATGGAGAGGAGGAATGGAGGGATGAGAGGAGGGATGGAGTGGAGGGATGAGAGGAGGGATGGAGAGGAGGGATGGAGGGATGAGAGGAGGGATGGAGAGGAGAGATGGAGAGGAGGAATGGAGAGGAGGGATTGAGAGGAGGGATGGAGGGATGGAGAGGAGAGATAGAGAGGAGGGATGGAGGGATGGAGAGGAGGGATGGAGAGGAGGGATGAGAGGAGGGATGGAGGGATGGAGAGGAGAGATGGAGGGATGGAGGGATGGAGAGGAGGGATGGAGGGATGGAGAGGAGAGATGGAGAGGAGAGATGGAGAGGAGGGATGAGACGAGGGATGGAGAGGACGGATGGAGAGGAGAGATGGAGAGGAGAGATGGAGGGATGAGAGGATGCCAGAACTGGACAAGAACCTGACACCCTCAGCACACAGGGGGACAAACATCTACCTGGAGGTGACAGCATTCCCTCCCCCATATGCCCCTCTTGGCTCAACTATGACAACATAACCAACAAAAATGGGTCACAACTCCTGCAGCTCTGCTGCACGCTGGGTATGTACAGTACCAGTCAAACGTTTGGACACACCTACTCATTCAAGGGTTTTTCTTAATTTTTACTATTTTCTACATTGTAGAATAATAGTGAAGACATCAACACTATGAAATAACACATATGGAATCATGTAGTAACCAAAAAAGTGTTATTTCATATTTGAGATTCTATAAATTGTAGCCTCCCTTTGCCTTGATAACAGCTTTGCACACTCTTGGCATTCTCTCAACCAGCTTCATGAGGTAGTCACCTGGAATGCATTTAAATTAACAGGTGGGCCTTGTTAAAAGATAATTTTGTGGAATTTATTTCCTTCTCAGTGTGTTTTTAACCAATCAGTTGTGTTGTGACAAGGTAGGGGCGGTATACAGAAGACAGCCCTATTTGGTAAAAGACCAAGTTTAATATCTAGGCAGACTTCCTTTGTCCAGTGTCTGTGTTCTTTTGCCCATCTTAATCTTTTCTTTTTATTGGCCAGTCTGAGATATGGCTTTTTCTTTGCAACTCTGCCTAGAAGGCCAGCATCCCGGAGTCGCCTCTTCACTGTTGACGTTGAGACTGGTGTTTTGCGGGTACTATTTAATGAAGCTGCCAGTTGAGGACTTGTGAGGTGTCTGTTTCTCAAACTAGACACTCTAATGTACTTGTCCTCTTGCTCAGTTGTGCACCGGGGCCTCCCACTCCTCTTTCTGTTCTGGTTAGAGACAGTTTGCGCTGTTCTCGCATGGAATAGCCTTCATTCCTCAGAACAAGAATAGACTGATGAGTTTCAGAAGAAAGTACTTTGTTTCTGGCCATTTTGAGCCTGTAATCGAACCCACAAATGCTGATGCTCCAGATACTCAACTTGTCTAAAGAAGGCCAGTTTTATTGCTTCTTTAATCAGGACAACAGTTTTCAGCTGTGCTAACATAATTGCAAAAGGGTTTTCTAATGATCAATTAGCCTTTTAAAATTATAAACTTGGATTAGCTAACACAACGTGCCATTGGAACACAGGAGTGATGGTTGCTGATAATGGGCCTCTGTACACCTATGTAGATATTCCATTAAAAATCAGCAGTTTCCAGCTACAATAGTCATTTACAACATTAACAATGTCTACACTGTACTTCTGATCAATTTGATGTTATTTTAATGGACCAAAAATGTGCTTTTCTTGCAAAAACAAGGACATTTCTATGTGACCCTATAGATATAGATATACACTGCTCAAAAAAATAAAGGGAACACTTAAACAACACAATGTAACTCCAAGTCAATCACACTTCTGTGAAATCAAACTGTCCACTTAGGAAGCAACACTGATTGACAATAAATTTCACATGCTGTTGTGCAAATGGAATAGAAAACAGGTGGAAACTATAGGTAATTAGCAAGACACCCCCAATAAAGGAGTGGTTCTGCAGATGGGGACCACAGACCACTTCTCAGTTCCTATGCTTCCTGGCTGATGTTTTGGTCACTTTTGAATGCTGGCGGTGCTTTCACTCTAGTGGTAGCATGAGACGGAGTCTACAACCCACACAAGTGGCTCAGGTAGTGCAGCTCATCCAGGATGGCACATCAATGCGAGCTGTGGCAAGAAGGTTTGCTGTGTCTGTCAGCGTAGTGTCCAGAGCATGGAGGCGCTACCAGGAGACAGGCCAGTACATCAGGAGACGTGGAGGAGGCCGTAGGAGGGCAACAACCCAGCAGCAGGACCGCTACCTCCGCCTTTGTGCAAGGAGGAGCAGGAGAAGCACTGCCAGAGCCCTGCAAAATGACCTCCAGCAGGCCACAAATGTGCATGTGTCTGCTCAAACGGTCAGAAACAGACTCCATGAGGGTGGTATGAGGGCCCAACGTCCACAGGTGGGGGTTGTGCTTACAGCCCAACACCGTGCAGGACGTTTGGCATTTGCCAGAGAACACCAAGATTGGCAAATTCGCCACTGGCGCCCTGTGCTCTTCACAGATGAAAGCAGGTTCACACTGAGCATGTGACAGACGTGACAGAGTCTGGAGACGCCGTGGAGAACGTTCTGCTGCCTGCAACATCCTCCAGTATGACCGGTTTGGCGGTGGGTCAGTCATGGTTTGGGGTGGCATTTCTTTGGGGGGCCGCACAGCCCTCCATGTGCTCGCCAGAGGTAGCCTCACTGCCATTAGGTACCGAGATGAGATCCTCAGACCCCTTGTGAGACCATATGCTGGTGCAGTTGGCCCTGGGTTCCTCCTAATGCAAGACAATGCTAGACCTCATGTGGCTGGAGTGTGTCAGCAGTTCCTGCAAGAGGAAGGCATTGATGCTATGGACTGGCCCGCCCGTTCCCCAGACCTGAATCCAATTGAGCACATCTGGGACATCATGTCTCGCTCCATCCACCAACGCCACGTTGCACCACAGACTGTCCAGGAGTTGGCGGATGCTTTAGTCCAGGTCTGGGAGGAGATCCCTCAGGAGACCATCCGCCACCTCATCAGGAGCATGTCCAGGCGTTGTAGGGATGTCATACAGGCACGTGGAGGCCACACACACTACTGAGCCTCATAATTGACTTGTTTTAAGGACATTACATCAAAGTTGGATCAGCCTGTTGTGTGGTTTTCCACTTTAATTTTGAGTGTGACTCCAAATCCAGACCTCCATGGGTTGATAAATTGAATTTCCATTGATTATTTTTGTGTGATTTTGTTGTCAGCACATTCAACTATGTAAAGAAAAAAGTATTTAATAAGATTATTTCTTTCATTCAGATCTAGGATGTGTTGTTTAAGTGTTCCCTTTATTTTTTTGAGCAGTGTATATATTTACCCCCGAAAATATATGGGGGATTGGAAATGATGCAGACAATTACATTGATGGAAGCAACAATCTATCCACAATATTAAAGTTCATCCAGCTCCTAATTTTTTAAAATTAAATTAAATTTAAAAAAAGACCACACAATGTATTATGGTCATTGTAGTTAATTACCACGTTCTTCTGTCTCTTCTCTCCGTGTCTGCCCCACACTAACCTAATGTAACAGGACTATAGCAAAAAACAAAGACCAGACAAGTAGACGCAATGTATTATGGTCATTGTAGTTAATTACCACGTTCTTCTGTCTCTTCTCTCCGTGTCTGCCCCACACTAACCTAATGTAACAGGACTATAGCAAAAAACAAAGACCAGACAAGTAGACGCAATGGATTATGGTCATTGTAGTTAATTACCACGTTTTGTTGCGCTAAACTACACCTCCCTAATAATAATACATCGCACAGTTCAGGCTTGATCTGATTTATCTCTAGAGAGACTGTGTTGATCTCACAGAATTAAAAAGAACGAAACGGAATTTAAATAACCGAACCAACGTCTGTCAATTACAGTACTTGTTTATTAAAAATGTAGCACAAACACAGTCACTCCGCCCAGCAACAGCAGTAGAGGTTGTCATTAGTTAGCTAACAGTGCTGTCGGCAGGCAGGGCCCTTTGCCGTAGAAGCCTGGGCTACCCTCTATAGGGTCAGAGAGTCAGAGGGGTCATGTGTCATTGAAAACAATATGTTTTACATTGGTTCTAATGAGTCCAGTGAAGTCACTGCTATAGTAGAGACATGCTAAGGTTATAATAGTGACAATATAGTAGCCTCTTTACTCTCTCTCTGACCACCCCGCCACACACACACGCTCTCTGTCTCTCTGTCTCTCAGTCTCTCTGTCTCTCAGTCTCTCTGTCTCTCAGTCTCTCTGTCTCTCAGTCTCTCTGTCTCTCTGTCTCTCAGTCTCTCTGTCTCTCAGTCTCTCTGTCTCTCAGTCTCTCTGTCTCTCAGTCTCTCTGTCTCTCTGTCTCTCTGTCTCTCTGTCTCTCTGTCTCTCTGTCTCTCAGTCTCTCAGTCTCTCTGTCTCTCAGTCTCTCTGTCTCTCAGTCTCTCAGTCTCTACGTATAATTGCTTAGAGTGAGATTGGTCTAGACTAACATCAGATTTGAAGCTTTCATAAACCGCTTTCTGTGTAATGAGGACATCAAGAAGTCAACAGTACCATTTTCAGAGGAAGTGGAATGGTTAACATGAGAAAATTACCAGCTACCTTAAATTAAACCATTACTAGCTACCTCTAACTAACCCAATACTAGTTACCTCTAACTAACCCAATACTAGTTACCTCTAACTAACCCAATACTAGCTACCTCTAACTAACCCAATACTAGTTACCTCTAACTAACCCAATACTAGTTACCTCTAACTAACCCAATACTAGCCCAATAATAGTTACCTCAAAC
Organism: Salmo salar; assembly: GCF_965601325.2. Lineage (NCBI taxonomy): Eukaryota > Metazoa > Chordata > Actinopteri > Salmoniformes > Salmonidae > Salmo > Salmo salar. Next base: position 45,695,813 of record NC_138317.1, read on the forward strand.
TAACCCAATACTAGCCCAATACTAGTTACCTCTAACTAACCTGTTACTAGTTATATCTGATTAACTGTCACGTCCTGGCCAGTATAAGGTTAATTGGTATTGTAGTTTGGTCAGGACGTGGCAGAGGGTATTTGTTTTATGTGGTCCGGGGTGGTGTTTTGGAAAATAGGGTGTTTGATTTAGTGTTTCCGGGTTTTTGGTTTATGGTCTGTGTGTATGTATTTCTATGTGTTATCTAGTTAGTTGTATGTCTATGTTTGGTTAATTGGGGTGGACTTCCAATTGAAGGCAGCTGTGTGGTGTTGCCTTTGATTGGAAGTCCTATATTAGTTGGGTGTGTTTGTTTGTCTAATGGTGGGAGATTGTCTTTGGATTTGCTGTGTTGCCTTCAAGGCTGTCATTTTGTCGTTCGTTCTCTGTTATTTTTGTGTTCATTTTGGATGGAATAAATGTTCAAAATGAACAACCGCATGCCTGCTGCGTTTTGGTCCATTTCTACCGACGACAACCGTGACATTAACCCATTACTAGCTACCTAAAATACCTCTAACTAACACATTACTAGTTACCTCTAGTTAACCCATTACTAGCTACCTCTAACTAATTACTAGCTACCTCTAATTAACTAATTACTAGCTACCTCTAATTAACTAATTACTAGCTACCTCTAATTAAGTAATTACTAGCTACCTCTAATTAACTAATTACTAGCTACCTCTAATTAACTAATTACTAGCTACCTCTAATTAACTAATTACTAGCTACCTCTAATTAACTAATTACTAGCTACCTCTAATTAACTAATTACTAGCTACCTCTACTTGGCTAAATGCTGAGATCATTCCCAGGACCTAAGCGGGTCCAGGTCCTAAATTCAGCCTTTTTTCTTAGATCTGGGTCGGGTCTGATGTAATTGCCACAGGTCTTGTGTATGTGCAACTAAAATTGATTTACCGACCGGATCCGATTGGACCTGTCCTCTGTAGATGTATCGTTTGTGTGATGAGAACTGTGCAAGCTTGTTATGTTTCAGCCAATTGCAACGCAATAAAAAGTATAACTTACAATACCAGTCAAAATTTGGACACACGTCCACATTCAAGGTTTTTTTGTTTGTTTATTTTAACTATTTTATACATTGTAGAATAATAGTTAAGACATCAACACTATGAAATAACACATATGGAATCATGTAGTAACCAAAAAAGTGTTAAACAAATCAAAATATATTTCATATTTGAGATTCTTCTAATAGCCACCGTTTGCCTTGATGACAAATCCTGACCGGTTGCATCACTGCCTGGTATGGCAACTGCTCGGCCTGTGACCACAAGGCACTTCAGAGGGTAGTGCGAATGGCCCAGTACATCACTGGGGCTAAGCTCCCTGCCGTCCAGGACCTCTATACCAGGCGGTGTAAGAGGAAGGACCTAAAAATTGTCAGACTCCAGCCACCCAAGTCATAGACTGTTCTCTCTGCTACCGCACGGCAAGAGGTGCAGGAGAGCCAAGTCTAGGTCCAAAAGGCTTCTAAATAGCTTCTACCCCCCCAAGCCATAAGACTCCTGAACAGCTAATCAAATGGCTACCCAGACTATTTGCATCCCCCCTTTACACTGCTGCTACTCTCTGTTATTATCTTTGCATCGTCACAAGAATAACTCTAACTACATGTACATAATACTTAAATTACTTGTTACTTTTATTTCTTATTCTTATCCATATTTTTTTAAACTGCATTGTTGGTTAAGGGCTTGTAAGTCAGCATTTGACTGTAAGATCTACACCTATTGTATTCGGCACATGTGACTAATACAATTTGATTTGATTTGATTTGACTAAACATAACTTTAATCCATTTTATAAGAGATTCTCCAAAATTGAAATGTTCCAGGCATTTATATATATAAACTCCAGTCGTTCTTTATCAAAAGCCTTTTCTAAATCAGCTATGAAAACCAGGCCTGGTGTCCCCGATATTTCATAGTATTCTATTGTTTCCAGTACTTGTCTTATATTATCTCCAATGTATCGTCCATGTCAAAAAAACCTGTCTGATTAGGATGAATAAATTCTGACAATACTTTTTAATTCTATGCGCTAAGCATTTAGCTAGATATTTTGCATCTCTACACTGAAGTGTAAGAGGTCTCCAATAGTTTAAATGGACTGGGTCTTTATATTTACCACTTGGGTCCTGTTTCAGTAATAATGATATCAGACCTTCTTGTTGAGTGTCTGATAATCTACCATTTATATAGGAGTGGTTAAAACATGCTAATAAAGGTCCTCTGAGTATATAAAAAACGAGTTTGGTAGACCTCCACTGGTATGTCATCCATCCCTGGAGTTTGGTTATACCTCCACTGGTATACCATCCAGCTCTGGAGTTTGGTATACCTCCACTGGTATGTCATCCATCCCTGGAGTTTGGTATTCCTCCACTGGTACGCCATCCAGCTCTGGAGTTTGGTTATACCTCCACTGGTATACCATCCATCCCTGGAGTTTGGTTATACCTCCACTGGTATACCATCCAGCCCTGGAGTTTGGTATACCTCCACTGGTATGTCATCCATCCCTGGAGTTTGGTTATACCTCCACTGGTATACCATCCATCCCTGGAGTTTGGTTATACCTCCACTGGTATACCATCCAGCCCTGGAGTTTGGTATACCTCCACTGGTATGCCATCCAGCCCTGGAGTTTGGTTTACCTCCACTGGTATACCATCCAGCCCTGGAGTTTGGTTATACCTCCACTGGTATACCATCCAGCCCTGGAGTTTGGTTATACCTCCACTGGTATACCATCCAGCCCTGGAGTTTGGTTATACCTCCACTGGTATACCATCCAGCCCTGGAGTTTGGTATACCTCCACTGGTATACCATCTAGCCCTGGAGTTTGGTATACCTCCACTGGTATATCATCCAGCCCTGGAGTTTGGTTATACCTCCACTGGTATACCATCCAGCCCTGGAGTTTGGTTATACCTCCACTGGTATACCATCCAGCCCTGGAGTTTGGTTATACCTCCACTGGTATACCATCCAGCCCTGGAGTTTTCCCAGACTTAAAAGCTTTAATTGCATCAAGAAGTTCCTCCTCTGTAATTTGTCCTTCACATGAGTCTTTCTGTACATCTGTTAATTTTACATTATTATTATGAAAAAAATCCTTACAATTAGCGTTGGTTAGTGGAGGAGGAGGAGGAGACTGAAACAAAAACATATTCTTAAAGTATTTTATTCCTTTCTTTCAACATATAATTTGGTGAATCATAAGTGACTCCATCATTTGGTGAATCATGAGTGACTCCATCATTTGGTGAATCATGAGTGACTCCATCATTTGGTGAATCATGAGTGACTCCATCATTTGTAACAAGTTTCATTAAAAAAAAATGTTGGTAGCATTTCTGTGTTGAAGATTGACAAATAATTTGTTGCATTTTTCCCCCATACTACATCCAGCTGGCTTTGTTTTTATAATATATTACACTGGATCTTTCTTGAATAAGTTCCTCCATTTATTTTTGTTTTTCCTCTCATTTATTCTGTGGTACAGTTTTTATTGCTATCTAACTATAGTATTAGTCCTTGAATTTCCTTTTTTAATATAGACTCTTTCTTCTGTCCTAGTTAAAGGTTATCATCGAGTAGGCTTTGAATAAATTTCCAATATCCTTGCCCACGTGGAAATTCTGTAAGAGTAATATATATGCCAGTTATGTGATGGTTCGACAGCATTCTGTCCCCATATCAACACTTTTTAAACTTTTGGTGCCAGAGAGAATGACATAAGAAAGTCATCAAGACGACTAGCTTGATTAAGCCTCCTCCATGTATATCTCACTAGGTCAGGGTATTAAACCTCCTCCATGTATATCTCACTAGGTCAGGATATTAAACCTCCTCCATGTATATCTCACTAGGTCAGGATATTAAACCTCCTCCATGTATATCTCACTAGATCAGGATATTAAACCTCATCCATGTATATCTCACTAGGTCAGGATATTAAACCTCCTCCATGTATATCTCACTAGGTCAGGGTATTAAACCTCCTCCATGTATATCTCACTAGATCAGGATATTAAACCTCCTCCATGTATATCTCACTAGGTCAGGATATTAAGCCTCCTCCATGTATATCTCACTAGGTCAGGGTATTAAACCTCCTCCATGTATATCTCACTAGGTCAGGATATTAAACCTCCTCCATGTATATCTCACTAGGTCAGGATATTAAACCTCCTCCATGTATATCTCACTAGATCAGGATATTAAACCTCATCCATGTATATCTCACTAGGTCAGGGTATTAAACCTCCTCCATGTATATCTCACTAGGTCAGGATATTAAACCTCCTCCATGTATATCTCACTAGGTCAGGGTATTAAACCTCCTCCATGTATATCTCACTAGGTCAGGGTATTTAAGCCTCCATATATCCACTAATTCCAATATATCCATGACATTCATGATTTCCTTAAGTGCCTGAGGGTGATAGTTTGTAGTGTGATTTCATTTCCAGTCCATAGAGGTATTTAAGACCGTATTTAAATCTCCCACCATAATAACAGAGTCTAGTGTTGCTTGTAGAGTTGATAAATTATTATATAGGTTACGGCTGTCGTAATGAGAGGACCAAAGGGCAGCGTGGTAAGTGTTCATAATATTTAATAGACAATGAAACTCTATAACCAAAGAAACAAAACGAAAGCCAACAGTTCTGTCAGGTCACTGAATAACAAAACAGAAAATAACTACCCACAAAACACAGGTGGGGAAAGGCTGCCTAAGTATGGTTCCCAATCGGAGACAACGATAGACAGCTGCCTCTGATTGGGAACCATACCTGGCCAAAACATAGAAATATAAATACATAGACTGCCCACCCCATATCACACCCCGACCTAACTAAACAGAGAAAAACGGCTCTCTCAGGTCAGGGCGTGACAATATATATTTTCAAAGAGGCTCGGATCATCATTATTTGGACCGTATAGGATAATAAGCCATATATGTTTATTGTCCAATAACATATTTAAAATCATCCATCTTCCTTGTGGATCTGTTTGGACCATTAGCACATTCAGATCAAAATTACTGTTAATTAATATCATCATCCCTTATAAGTTTCTTTGCCCAATGGGAGAAGAATATTTCACCTCCCTCCAGTCCATTTTTCACTCACCTTCATCTAAAATTGTTGAACGAGTTTCCTGTGAACAATAAATATTATATTCATTCTCTTTGAACCAGGTAAATATTGTTCTTCATTTCTTATTATCTGCTAAGCCTTGAAATTATAACTGGCTATACTTATTTCACCATTTACATTTTAGTCTTTTTTCATACATGTCCCCCGTGGGAATCGAACCCACAACCCGGGCATTGCAAACACCATGCTCTACCAACTGAGCCACATAATTCCATTATTTATCAAAATATATGTTTGTAAATATATGTTTGTAAACGTACCATGAAAGAGTAACATGATGATTGAGTGTCTATATTAGCTGTACCATGATATTTGCTTTGCTACTAAGTAAACCTCCAATTGGTCCCCACTATTCCACCCACTAAAAGCCCTCCTCATCCCGAGTTGGGTTGTCATCCCAATGCCCGGCAGACCACCCCCGACCCCCCGTATCCCAGGGCCCTGAACAGACTGGGATGCATCCTGGGAAAAGAGCACACAGTGACATTTACAGAACAGAAGTAGATCAACCACCAAATGCATTTCCATCGCCCTCACCTCGATTTTGGATTATATACAGCCATCAAAAAATATATATATATATTTAAGAAATCCTGTTCATCTTCATTTTCCATAATTAGCTATTGATATTTGTAGTTAATGTAGGCAGTTTATACAAAGGATTGTTACCAGTTATGCCATTACCAAAATTAGATGTTGGCTAGCAACTATAGTCCTGCTACGTTAAGTTAGTGTGGGACAGACACAGAGAGAAGAGAGAGAAGAACATCGAGAGGGACGGAGAGCAGTTGCTTAGCGAGCTGTCTTTACCTGAAAATATATTATCTTAGTGATTGATAGTTGGTATTCAGCAGTCATAAAATTATTCCTTATTTACTTTGAAGAACTACAAAAATAGTTTATTTTTTTTTTATTTTTTTTCAGACAGCAGCTCTATAGAGATGAGATGATGACTTGGAACGGAATAATAAAGTCATCAAATAAAACAAGTGTAAAATACACGACAACTTAAAATATTTTACTAACGTAAAGTGAATAACTGATGGGTAATGAGGGATCAGCAGTAATGGGCAAACCCCACCATCATGGAATTTCTATTCATTGTTTTAAACTTGTGTTTTTACAGCATTCAACAGCATTTTTTTTTTTTTGACCAAAATTGAAAATCTAAATGATTTATTGATAATCGAACCGAAAACGAACCAGTCGCTCAACACTAGTGTGTGTGTGTGTGTGTGTGTGTGTGTGTGTGTGTGTGTGTGTGTGTGTGTGTGTGTGTGTGTGTGTGTGTGTGTGTGTGTGTGTGTGTGTGTGTGTGTGTGTGTGTGTGTGTGTGAGAGAGAGAGAAAATGACAGAGACCGAGAGAGATAGAGAGAGAGCACAATTAGACCCAACCAAATCAAAAACAAAAATATTTTACTTGACACAATTTACAAAAAAACTTAGAATGCAATTTGGC
>NC_138317.1:45707500-45772500 GCF_965601325.2 Salmo salar
GGCCCTAGTTTCTACCTTCTGACAACACTATCAACAAGGCAGGTCCTACAGGCCCTAGTTTCTACCTTCTTAACATCACTATCAACAAGGCAGGTCCTACAGGCCCTAGTTTCTACCTTCTTATCAACACTATCAACAAGGCAGGTCCTACAGGCCCTAGTTTCTACCTTCTTATCAACACTATCAACAAGGCAGGTCCTACAGGCCCTAGTTTCTACCTTCTTAACAACACTATCAACAAGGCAGGTCCTACAGGCCCTAGTTTCTACCTTCTTAACAGCACTATCAACAAGGCAGGTCCTACAGGCCCTAGTTTCTACCTTCTTAACAACACTATCAACAAGGCAGGTCCTACAGGCCCTAGTTTCTACCTTCTTAACAACACTAACAACAAGGCAGGTCCTACAGGCCCTAGTTTCTACCTTCTTAACAGCACTATCAACAAGGCAGGTCCTACAGGCCCTAGTTTCTACCTTCTTAACAACACTAACAACAAGGCAGGTCCTACAGGCCCTAGTTTCTACCTTCTTAACAACACTATCAACAAGGCAGGTCCTACAGGACCTAGTTTTGTTACACCTGGACTACTGTTCAGTAGTGTGGTCAGGTGCCACAAAGAGGGACCTCAGAAAATTACATTTGGCTCAGAACAGGGCAGCACGGCTGGACCTTGGACGTACACAGAGAGCTAACATTAATAATATGCATGTCAATCTCTCCTGGCTCAAAGTGGAAGAGGCACAGAATTCTATAAATATTTCACTGTGTGTGTGTGTGCGTGCGTGCGTGTGTGTGTGTGTGTGTGTGTGTGTGTGTGTGTGTGTGTGTGTGTGTGTGTGTGTGTGTGTGTGTGTGTGTGTGTGTGTGTGTGTGTGTGTGTGTGTGTGTGTGTGTGTGTGTGTGTGTGTGTGTGTGTGTGTGTGTACTGTATGTGCGTGCACTGCGTGTATAGCATACTCAATACACTGGCTACTTAATTTGTTCTCTCCATAGACAGAACTCTTTCCCTCTCTGACTGAAAAGTTTCCAGTTGTTATAACAGGGACCTGAGCCACTCTGACTGAGTACCTTTCCCATTGCTGCAACAGGTGACTGAACCCTCTCTGACTGAATACCCTTCCATTTGTTACTACAGGGGCATGCCTCTCTGTCTCTCTCTCTCTCTCTCTCTCTCTCTCTCTCTCTCTCTCTCTCTCTCTCTCTCTCTCTCTCTCTCTCTCTCTCTCTCTCTCTCTCTCTCTCTCTCTCTCTCTCTCTCTCTCTCTCTCTCTCTCTCTCTCTCTCTCTCTCTCTCTCTCTCTCTCTCTCTCTTGTCCCCTTGCAGAATCAAACTCTTAATGTGGCTCTTTAGTTCACGGGCCTAGCTTGATTTAAAAAGACAAAAGCAAACTCATGGAGAAGAGCTGTAGAAGGGAGGGAGGCGGTGGTCTGATGGGAGGAGATGGAGAGAAAGGAGGGAGGCGGAATGAAGGAGATGTGTTTTTTTTTTCACATGCGCACACATCAAAGGTCTCTGTGAGTTTCAGCTCCTTCCCCAAAGGATTGTGGGATAGCGCCAGGTCCCAGCTCTGGGGCGATGAGAGACGTATTTATCTGACACCTCAGGCTGATCTGCCCTGGAACCATACAGCTAGTTCTCCTCTCGCTTTCTTCCTCATTTCTCATTCTCATAAAGGTGAGCTCTGTCCATTTATTATACCACTCGGTTGTTTTACATTTCTCCTTTTGTCATTTTTGTTGTTAGGAGAAATGAACGTGGAAGTAGTGTAGTGGGGGGTTACTGTCTGCTGTATACACACACATAGGAGCCTGATTAACGGAGCAAACGGAGCCGCTGGACTCACGCTTTCAAAATGGGGGTGCAAAGGTATATGTTGGGGGGGGGGGGGGTGTACCATTTCAAAATGGGGGTGCAAAGGTATATGTTGGTTTTTGTTGGGTTTTTTTACCAGAAAATTGTCAGGATCCATACGGTAATTTGACATTTTCAGTGATTAGCAATGTTTTGAGCTAAAAATAGACGTGTCCATTTTATATATGATATAATAATAAACAGATTGTATTTTGCTCCCCCTCTGAGCGTCACCTCAAGATGAATGATATAGACCTTTGGTTCAGTTAGAAAGCAGAAGTTGGACGAATGAAAAGACAAAAGACAATACATGATCTATTTTGTTGTGTTGGTCTGATGGTGTTGGTCTGATGGTGCTGATGGTGTTGATGGTGTTGATGGTGTTGGTCTGATGGTGTTGATGGTGTTAGTGGTGTTGGTCTGATGGTGCTGATGGTGTTGATGGTGCTGATGGTGTTGATCTGATGGTGTTGATGGTGCTGATGGTGTTGGTCTGATGGTGTTGGTCTGATGGTGCTGATGGTGTTGATGGTGTTGGTCTGATGTTGTTGGTCTGATGGTGTTGGTCTGAGGGTGTTGGTCTGATGGTGTTGATGGTGTTGGTCTGATGGTGTTGGTCTGATGGTGTTGGTCTGATGGTGTTGGTCTGATGGTGGTGATGGTGTTGGTCTGATGGTGTTGGTCTGATGGTGTTGGTCTGATGGTGTTGGTCTGATGGTGTTGGTCTGATGGTGTTGGTCTGATGGTGTTGATGGTGTTGGTCTGATGGTGTTGGTCTGATGGTGTTGGTCTGATGGTGTTGGTCTGATGGTGGTGATGGTGTTGGTCTGATGGTGTTGGTCTGATGGTGTTGGTCTGATGGTGTTGGTCTGATGGTGTTGGTCTGATGGTGTTGGACTGATGGTGTTGATGGTGTTGGTCTGATGGTGTTGGTCTGATGGTGTTGGACTGATGGTGTTGATGGTGTTGGTCTGATGGTGTTGGTCTGATGGTGCTGATGGTGTTGGTCTGATGGTGTTGATGGTGTTAGTGGTGTTGGTCTGATGGTGCTGATGGTGTTGATGGTGCTGATGGTGTTGATCTGATGGTGTTGATGGTGCTGATGGTGTTGGTCTGATGGTGTTGGTCTGATGGTGCTGATGGTGTTGATGGTGTTGGTCTGATGTTGTTGGTCTGATGGTGTTGGTCTGAGGGTGTTGGCCTGATGGTGTTGGTCTGATGGTGTTGGTCTGATGGTGTTGGTCTGATGGTGTTGGTCTGATGGTGTTGGTCTGATGGTGTTGATGGTGTTGATGGTGTTGGTCTGATGGTGTTGGTCTGATGGTGTTGGTCTGATGGTGTTGGTCTGATGGTGTTGGTCTGATGGTGGTGATGGTGTTGGTCTGATGGTGTTGGTCTGATGGTGTTGGTCTGATGGTGTTGGTCTGATGGTGTTGGACTGATGGTGTTGATGGTGTTGGTCTGATGGTGTTGGTCTGATGGTGTTGGACTGATGGTGTTGATGGTGTTGGTCTGATGGTGTTGGTCTGATGGTGTTGGTCTGATGGTGTTGGTCTGATGGTGTTGGTCTGATGGTGTTGATGGTGTTGGTCTGATGGTGTTGATGGTGCTGATGGTGTTGGTCTGATGGTGTTGATGGTGTTGGTGGTGTTGGTCTGATGGTGTTGGTCTGATGGTGTTGGTCTGATGGTGTTGGTCTGATGGTTCTGATGGTGTTGGTCTGATGGTGTTGGTCTGATGGTGTTGGTCTGATGGTGTTGGTCTGATGGTGTTGGTCTGATGGTGTTGGTCTGATGGTGCTGATGGTGTTGGTCTGATGGTGTTGGTCTGATGGTGTTGGTCTGATGGTGTTGGTCTGATGGTGTTGGTCTGATGGTGTTGGTCTGATGGTGCTGATGGTGTTGGTCTGATGGTGTTGGTCTGATGGTGTTGGTCTGATGGTGATGGTCTGATGGTGTTGGTCTGATGGTGTTGGTCTGATGGTGTTGGTCTGATGGTGTTGGTCTGATGGTGGTGATGGTGTTGGTCTGATGGTGTTGGTCTGATGGTGGTGGTGGTGTTGGTCTGATGGTGTTGGTCTGATGGTGTTGGTCTGATGGTGATGGTCTGATGGTGTTGGTCTGATGGTGTTGGTCTGATGGTGTTGGTCTGATGGTGTTGGTCTGATGGTGTTGGTGGTGTTGGTCTGATGGTGTTGGTCTGATGGTGTTGGTCTGATGGTGTTGGTCTGATGGTGTTGGTCTGATGGTGTTGGTCTGATGGTGTTGATGGTGTTGGTCTGATGGTGTTGATGGTGCTGATGGTGTTGGTCTGATGGTGTTGATGGTGTTGGTCTGATGGTGTTGATGGTGGTGATGGTGTTGGTCTGATGGTGTTGGTGGTGTTGGTCTGATGGTGTTGGTCTGATGGTGTTGGTCTGATGGTGTTGGTCTGATGGTGCTGATGGTGTTGGTCTGATGGTGTTGGTCTGATGGTGGTGATGGTGTTGGTCTGAGGGTGTTGGTCTGATGGTGTTGGTCTGATGGTGTTGGACTGATGGTGTTGATGGTGTTGGTCTGATGGTGTTGGTCTGATGGTGTTGGTCTGATGGTGTTGGTCTGATGGTGTTGGTCTGATGGTGTTGATGGTGTTGGTCTGATGGTGTTGATGGTGCTGATGGTGTTGGTCTGATGGTGTTGATGGTGTTGGTGGTGTTGGTCTGATGGTGTTGGTCTGATGGTGTTGGTCTGATGGTGTTGGTCTGATGGTGCTGATGGTGTTGGTCTGATGGTGTTGGTGGTGTTGGTCTGATGGTGCTGGTCTGATGGTGTTGGTCTGATGGTGTTGGTCTGATGGTGATGGTCTGATGGTGTTGGTCTGATGGTGTTGGTCTGATGGTGTTGGTCTGATGGTGTTGGTCTGATGGTGGTGATGGTGTTGGTCTGATGGTGTTGATGGTGTTGGTCTGATGGTGTTGGACTGATGGTGTTGATGGTGTTGGTCTGATGGCGTTGGTCTGATGGTGTTGGTCTGATGGTGTTGGTCTGATGGTGTTGGTCTGATGGTGTTGGACTGATGGTGTTGATGGTGTTGGTGGTGTTGGTCTGATGGTGTTGGTCTGATGGTGTTGGTCTGATGGTGTTGGTCTGATGGTGGTGATGGTGTTGGTCTGATGGTGTTGGTCTGATGGTGTTGGTCTGATGGTGCTGATGGTGTTGGTCTGATGGTGTTGGTCTGATGGTGTTGGTCTGATGGTGCTGATGGTGTTGATGGTGCTGATGGTGTTGGTCTGATGGTGTTGGTCTGATGGTGTTGGTCTGATGGTGTTGGACTGATGGTGTTGATGGTGTTGGTCTGATGGTGTTGGTCTGATGGTGTTGGTCTGATGGTGTTGGTCTGATGGTGTTGGTCTGATGGTGTTGGTCTGATGGTGTTGATGGTGTTGGTCTGATGGTGTTGATGGTGCTGATGGTGTTGGTCTGATGGTGTTGATGGTGTTGGTGGTGTTGGTCTGATGGTGTTGGTCTGATGGTGTTGGTCTGATGGTGCTGATGGTGTTGGTCTGATGGTGTTGGTGGTGTTGGTCTGATGGTGCTGGTCTGATGGTGTTGGTCTGATGGTGTTGGTCTGATGGTGGTGATGGTGTTGGTCTGATGGTGTTGGTCTGATGGTGGTGATGGTGTTGGTCTGATGGTGCTGGTCTGATGGTGTTGGTCTGATGGTGATGGTCTGATGGTGTTGGTCTGATGGTGTTGGTCTGATGGTCTGATGGTGTTGGTCTGATGGTGTTGGTCTGATGGTGTTGGTCTGATGGTGTTGGTCTGATGGTGTTGGTCTGATGGTGTTGGTCTGATGGTGTTGGACTGATGGTGTTGATGGTGTTGGTGGTGTTGGTCTGATGGTGTTGGTCTGATGGTGGTGATGGTGTTGGTCTGATGGTGTTGGTCTGATGGTGTTGGTCTGATGGTGTTGGTCTGATGGTGTTGGACTGATGGTGTTGATGGTGTTGGTCTGATGGTGTTGGTCTGATGGTGTTGGTCTGATGGTGTTGGTCTGATGGTGTTGGTCTGATGGTGCTGATGGTGTTGATGGTGCTGATGGTGTTGGTCTGATGGTGCTGATGGTGTTGGTCTGATGGTGTTGGTCTGATGGTGTTGGTCTGATGGTGTTGGTGGTGTTGGTCTGATGGTGTTGGTCTGATGGTGTTGGTCTGATGGTGTTAGTGGTGTTGGTCTGATGGTGCTGATGGTGTTGGTCTGATGGTGCTGATGGTGTTGGTCTGATGGTGTTGGTCTGATGGTGTTGGTCTGATGGTGTTAGTGGTGTTGGTCTGATGGTGCTGATGGTGTTGGTCTGATGGTGTTTGTCTGATGGTGCTGATGGTGTTGGTCTGATGGTGTTGGTCTGATGGTGTTGGTCTGATGGTGTTGGTCTGATGGTGTTGGTCTGATGGTGTTGGTGGTGTTGGTCTGATGGTGCTGATGGTGTTGGTCTGATGGTGTTGGTCTGATGGTGTTGGTGGTGTTGGTCTGATGGTGCTGATGGTGTTGGTCTGATGGTGTTGGTCTGATGGTGTTGGTCTGATGGTGTTGGTCTGATGGTGTTGGTCTGGTGGTGTTGGTCTGATGGTGCTGATGGTGTTGGCCTGATGGTGTTGGTCTGATGTTGTTGGTCTGATGGTGTTGGTCTGATGGTGTTGGTCTGATGGTGTTGGTCTGATGGTGCTGATGGTGTTGGTCTGATGGTGTTGATGGTGTTGGTCTGATGGTGTTGGTCTGATGGTGTTGATGGTGTTGGTCTGATGGTGGTGATGGTGTTGGTCTGATGGTGTTGGTCTGATGGTGCTGATGGTGTTGGTCTGATGGTGTTGGTCTGATGGTGTTGGTCTGATGGTGTTGATGGTGTTGGTCTGATGGTGTTGATGGTGTTGGTCTGATGGTGTTGGTGGTGTTGGTCTGATGGTGTTGGTCTGATGGTGTTGGTGGTGTTGGTCTGATGGTGTTGGTCTGATGGTGTTGGTCTGATGGTGTTGATGGTGTTGGTCTGATGGTGTTGGTCTGATGGTGTTGGTCTGATGGTGTTGGTCTGATGGTGTTGGTCTGGTGGTGTTGGTCTCATGGTGTTGGTCTGATGGTGTTGGTCTGATGGTGTTGGTCTGATGGTGTTGGTCTGATGGTGTTGGTCTGATGGTGTTGGTCTGATGGTGTTGATGGTGTTGGTCTGATGGTGTTGATGGTGCTGATGGTGTTGGTCTGATGGTGTTGATGGTGTTGGTGGTGTTGGTCTGATGGTGTTGGTCTGATGGTGTTGGTCTGATGGTGCTGATGGTGTTGGTCTGATGGTGTTGGTGGTGTTGGTCTGATGGTGCTGGTCTGATGGTGTTGGTCTGATGGTGTTGGTCTGATGGTGGTGATGGTGTTGGTCTGATGGTGTTGGTCTGATGGTGGTGATGGTGTTGGTCTGATGGTGCTGGTCTGATGGTGTTGGTCTGATGGTGATGGTCTGATGGTGTTGGTCTGATGGTGTTGGTCTGATGGTCTGATGGTGTTGGTCTGATGGTGTTGGTCTGATGGTGTTGGTCTGATGGTGTTGGTCTGATGGTGTTGGTCTGATGGTGTTGGTCTGATGGTGTTGGACTGATGGTGTTGATGGTGTTGGTGGTGTTGGTCTGATGGTGTTGGTCTGATGGTGGTGATGGTGTTGGTCTGATGGTGTTGGTCTGATGGTGTTGGTCTGATGGTGTTGGTCTGATGGTGTTGGACTGATGGTGTTGATGGTGTTGGTCTGATGGTGTTGGTCTGATGGTGTTGGTCTGATGGTGTTGGTCTGATGGTGTTGGTCTGATGGTGCTGATGGTGTTGATGGTGCTGATGGTGTTGGTCTGATGGTGCTGATGGTGTTGGTCTGATGGTGTTGGTCTGATGGTGTTGGTCTGATGGTGTTGGTGGTGTTGGTCTGATGGTGTTGGTCTGATGGTGTTGGTCTGATGGTGTTAGTGGTGTTGGTCTGATGGTGCTGATGGTGTTGGTCTGATGGTGCTGATGGTGTTGGTCTGATGGTGTTGGTCTGATGGTGTTGGTCTGATGGTGTTAGTGGTGTTGGTCTGATGGTGCTGATGGTGTTGGTCTGATGGTGTTTGTCTGATGGTGCTGATGGTGTTGGTCTGATGGTGTTGGTCTGATGGTGTTGGTCTGATGGTGTTGGTCTGATGGTGTTGGTCTGATGGTGTTGGTGGTGTTGGTCTGATGGTGCTGATGGTGTTGGTCTGATGGTGTTGGTCTGATGGTGTTGGTGGTGTTGGTCTGATGGTGCTGATGGTGTTGGTCTGATGGTGTTGGTCTGATGGTGTTGGTCTGATGGTGTTGGTCTGATGGTGTTGGTCTGGTGGTGTTGGTCTGATGGTGCTGATGGTGTTGGCCTGATGGTGTTGGTCTGATGTTGTTGGTCTGATGGTGTTGGTCTGATGGTGTTGGTCTGATGGTGTTGGTCTGATGGTGCTGATGGTGTTGGTCTGATGGTGTTGATGGTGTTGGTCTGATGGTGTTGGTCTGATGGTGTTGATGGTGTTGGTCTGATGGTGGTGATGGTGTTGGTCTGATGGTGTTGGTCTGATGGTGCTGATGGTGTTGGTCTGATGGTGTTGGTCTGATGGTGTTGGTCTGATGGTGTTGATGGTGTTGGTCTGATGGTGTTGATGGTGTTGGTCTGATGGTGTTGGTGGTGTTGGTCTGATGGTGTTGGTCTGATGGTGTTGGTGGTGTTGGTCTGATGGTGTTGGTCTGATGGTGTTGGTCTGATGGTGTTGATGGTGTTGGTCTGATGGTGTTGGTCTGATGGTGTTGGTCTGATGGTGTTGGTCTGATGGTGTTGGTCTGGTGGTGTTGGTCTCATGGTGTTGGTCTGATGGTGTTGGTCTGATGGTGTTGGTCTGATGGTGTTGGTCTGATGGTTCTGATGGTGTTGGTCTGATGGTGTTGGTCTGATGGTGTTGGTCTGATGGTGTTGGTCTGATGGTGTTGGTCTGATGGTGTTGGTCTGATGGTGCTGATGGTGTTTGTCTGATGGTGTTGGTCTGATGGTGTTGGTCTGATGGTGTTGGTCTGATGGTGTTGGTCTGATGGTGTTGGTCTGATGGTGCTGATGGTGTTGGTCTGATGGTGTTGGTCTGATGGTGTTGGTCTGATGGTGATGGTCTGATGGTGTTGGTCTGATGGTGTTGGTCTGATGGTGTTGGTCTGATGGTGTTGGTCTGATGGTGGTGATGGTGTTGGTCTGATGGTGTTGGTCTGATGGTGGTGGTGGTGTTGGTCTGATGGTGTTGGTCTGATGGTGTTGGTCTGATGGTGATGGTCTGATGGTGTTGGTCTGATGGTGTTGGTCTGATGGTGTTGGTCTGATGGTGTTGGTCTGATGGTGTTGGTGGTGTTGGTCTGATGGTGTTGGTCTGATGGTGTTGGTCTGATGGTGTTGGTCTGATGGTGTTGGTCTGATGGTGTTGGTCTGATGGTGTTGATGGTGTTGGTCTGATGGTGTTGATGGTGCTGATGGTGTTGGTCTGATGGTGTTGATGGTGTTGGTCTGATGGTGTTGATGGTGGTGATGGTGTTGGTCTGATGGTGTTGGTGGTGTTGGTCTGATGGTGTTGGTCTGATGGTGTTGGTCTGATGGTGTTGGTCTGATGGTGCTGATGGTGTTGGTCTGATGGTGTTGGTCTGATGGTGGTGATGGTGTTGGTCTGAGGGTGTTGGTCTGATGGTGTTGGTCTGATGGTGTTGGACTGATGGTGTTGATGGTGTTGGTCTGATGGTGTTGGTCTGATGGTGTTGGTCTGATGGTGTTGGTCTGATGGTGTTGGTCTGATGGTGTTGATGGTGTTGGTCTGATGGTGTTGATGGTGCTGATGGTGTTGGTCTGATGGTGTTGATGGTGTTGGTGGTGTTGGTCTGATGGTGTTGGTCTGATGGTGTTGGTCTGATGGTGTTGGTCTGATGGTGCTGATGGTGTTGGTCTGATGGTGTTGGTGGTGTTGGTCTGATGGTGCTGGTCTGATGGTGTTGGTCTGATGGTGTTGGTCTGATGGTGATGGTCTGATGGTGTTGGTCTGATGGTGTTGGTCTGATGGTGTTGGTCTGATGGTGTTGGTCTGATGGTGGTGATGGTGTTGGTCTGATGGTGTTGATGGTGTTGGTCTGATGGTGTTGGACTGATGGTGTTGATGGTGTTGGTCTGATGGTGTTGGTCTGATGGTGTTGGTCTGATGGTGTTGGTCTGATGGTGTTGGTCTGATGGTGTTGGACTGATGGTGTTGATGGTGTTGGTGGTGTTGGTCTGATGGTGTTGGTCTGATGGTGTTGGTCTGATGGTGTTGGTCTGATGGTGGTGATGGTGTTGGTCTGATGGTGTTGGTCTGATGGTGTTGGTCTGATGGTGCTGATGGTGTTGGTCTGATGGTGTTGGTCTGATGGTGTTGGTCTGATGGTGCTGATGGTGTTGATGGTGCTGATGGTGTTGGTCTGATGGTGTTGGTCTGATGGTGTTGGTCTGATGGTGTTGGACTGATGGTGTTGATGGTGTTGGTCTGATGGTGTTGGTCTGATGGTGTTGGTCTGATGGTGTTGGTCTGATGGTGTTGGTCTGATGGTGTTGGTCTGATGGTGTTGATGGTGTTGGTCTGATGGTGTTGATGGTGCTGATGGTGTTGGTCTGATGGTGTTGATGGTGTTGGTGGTGTTGGTCTGATGGTGTTGGTCTGATGGTGTTGGTCTGATGGTGCTGATGGTGTTGGTCTGATGGTGTTGGTGGTGTTGGTCTGATGGTGCTGGTCTGATGGTGTTGGTCTGATGGTGTTGGTCTGATGGTGGTGATGGTGTTGGTCTGATGGTGTTGGTCTGATGGTGGTGATGGTGTTGGTCTGATGGTGCTGGTCTGATGGTGTTGGTCTGATGGTGATGGTCTGATGGTGTTGGTCTGATGGTGTTGGTCTGATGGTCTGATGGTGTTGGTCTGATGGTGTTGGTCTGATGGTGTTGGTCTGATGGTGTTGGTCTGATGGTGTTGGTCTGATGGTGTTGGTCTGATGGTGTTGGACTGATGGTGTTGATGGTGTTGGTGGTGTTGGTCTGATGGTGTTGGTCTGATGGTGGTGATGGTGTTGGTCTGATGGTGTTGGTCTGATGGTGTTGGTCTGATGGTGTTGGTCTGATGGTGTTGGACTGATGGTGTTGATGGTGTTGGTCTGATGGTGTTGGTCTGATGGTGTTGGTCTGATGGTGTTGGTCTGATGGTGTTGGTCTGATGGTGCTGATGGTGTTGATGGTGCTGATGGTGTTGGTCTGATGGTGCTGATGGTGTTGGTCTGATGGTGTTGGTCTGATGGTGTTGGTCTGATGGTGTTGGTGGTGTTGGTCTGATGGTGTTGGTCTGATGGTGTTGGTCTGATGGTGTTAGTGGTGTTGGTCTGATGGTGCTGATGGTGTTGGTCTGATGGTGCTGATGGTGTTGGTCTGATGGTGTTGGTCTGATGGTGTTGGTCTGATGGTGTTAGTGGTGTTGGTCTGATGGTGCTGATGGTGTTGGTCTGATGGTGTTTGTCTGATGGTGCTGATGGTGTTGGTCTGATGGTGTTGGTCTGATGGTGTTGGTCTGATGGTGTTGGTCTGATGGTGTTGGTCTGATGGTGTTGGTGGTGTTGGTCTGATGGTGCTGATGGTGTTGGTCTGATGGTGTTGGTCTGATGGTGTTGGTGGTGTTGGTCTGATGGTGCTGATGGTGTTGGTCTGATGGTGTTGGTCTGATGGTGTTGGTCTGATGGTGTTGGTCTGATGGTGTTGGTCTGGTGGTGTTGGTCTGATGGTGCTGATGGTGTTGGCCTGATGGTGTTGGTCTGATGTTGTTGGTCTGATGGTGTTGGTCTGATGGTGTTGGTCTGATGGTGTTGGTCTGATGGTGCTGATGGTGTTGGTCTGATGGTGTTGATGGTGTTGGTCTGATGGTGTTGGTCTGATGGTGTTGATGGTGTTGGTCTGATGGTGGTGATGGTGTTGGTCTGATGGTGTTGGTCTGATGGTGCTGATGGTGTTGGTCTGATGGTGTTGGTCTGATGGTGTTGGTCTGATGGTGTTGATGGTGTTGGTCTGATGGTGTTGATGGTGTTGGTCTGATGGTGTTGGTGGTGTTGGTCTGATGGTGTTGGTCTGATGGTGTTGGTGGTGTTGGTCTGATGGTGTTGGTCTGATGGTGTTGGTCTGATGGTGTTGATGGTGTTGGTCTGATGGTGTTGGTCTGATGGTGTTGGTCTGATGGTGTTGGTCTGATGGTGTTGGTCTGGTGGTGTTGGTCTCATGGTGTTGGTCTGATGGTGTTGGTCTGATGGTGTTGGTCTGATGGTGTTGGTCTGATGGTGCTGATGGTGTTGGTCTGATGGTGTTGGTGGTGTTGGTCTGATGGTGTTGGTTCCGAGGGTGTTGGTTCCGAGGGTGTTGGTTCCGAGGGTGTTGGACTGATGGTGTTGATGGTGTTGGTCTGATGGTGTTGGTCTGATGGTGTTGGTCTGATGGTGTTGGTCTGATGGTGTTGGTCTGATGGTGTTGGTCTGATGGTGTTGATGGTGTTGGTCTGATGGTGTTGATGGTGCTGATGGTGTTGGTCTGATGGTGTTGATGGTGTTGGTGGTGTTGGTCTGATGGTGTTGGTCTGATGGTGTTGGTCTGATGGTGCTGATGGTGTTGGTCTGATGGTGTTGGTGGTGTTGGTCTGATGGTGCTGGTCTGATGGTGTTGGTCTGATGGTGTTGGTCTGATGGTGGTGATGGTGTTGGTCTGATGGTGTTGGTCTGATGGTGGTGATGGTGTTGGTCTGATGGTGCTGGTCTGATGGTGTTGGTCTGATGGTGATGGTCTGATGGTGTTGGTCTGATGGTGTTGGTCTGATGGTCTGATGGTGTTGGTCTGATGGTGTTGGTCTGATGGTGTTGGTCTGATGGTGTTGGTCTGATGGTGTTGGTCTGATGGTGTTGGTCTGATGGTGTTGGACTGATGGTGTTGATGGTGTTGGTGGTGTTGGTCTGATGGTGTTGGTCTGATGGTGGTGATGGTGTTGGTCTGATGGTGTTGGTCTGATGGTGTTGGTCTGATGGTGTTGGTCTGATGGTGTTGGACTGATGGTGTTGATGGTGTTGGTCTGATGGTGTTGGTCTGATGGTGTTGGTCTGATGGTGTTGGTCTGATGGTGTTGGTCTGATGGTGCTGATGGTGTTGATGGTGCTGATGGTGTTGGTCTGATGGTGCTGATGGTGTTGGTCTGATGGTGTTGGTCTGATGGTGTTGGTCTGATGGTGTTGGTGGTGTTGGTCTGATGGTGTTGGTCTGATGGTGTTGGTCTGATGGTGTTAGTGGTGTTGGTCTGATGGTGCTGATGGTGTTGGTCTGATGGTGCTGATGGTGTTGGTCTGATGGTGTTGGTCTGATGGTGTTGGTCTGATGGTGTTAGTGGTGTTGGTCTGATGGTGCTGATGGTGTTGGTCTGATGGTGTTTGTCTGATGGTGCTGATGGTGTTGGTCTGATGGTGTTGGTCTGATGGTGTTGGTCTGATGGTGTTGGTCTGATGGTGTTGGTCTGATGGTGTTGGTGGTGTTGGTCTGATGGTGCTGATGGTGTTGGTCTGATGGTGTTGGTCTGATGGTGTTGGTCTGATGGTGTTGGTCTGATGGTGCTGATGGTGTTGGTCTGATGGTGTTGGTCTGATGGTGTTGGTCTGATGGTGTTGGTCTGATGGTGTTGGTCTGGTGGTGTTGGTCTGATGGTGCTGATGGTGTTGGCCTGATGGTGTTGGTCTGATGTTGTTGGTCTGATGGTGTTGGTCTGATGGTGTTGGTCTGATGGTGTTGGTCTGATGGTGCTGATGGTGTTGGTCTGATGGTGTTGATGGTGTTGGTCTGATGGTGTTGGTCTGATGGTGTTGATGGTGTTGGTCTGATGGTGGTGATGGTGTTGGTCTGATGGTGTTGGTCTGATGGTGCTGATGGTGTTGGTCTGATGGTGTTGGTCTGATGGTGTTGGTCTGATGGTGTTGATGGTGTTGGTCTGATGGTGTTGATGGTGTTGGTCTGATGGTGTTGGTGGTGTTGGTCTGATGGTGTTGGTCTGATGGTGTTGGTGGTGTTGGTCTGATGGTGTTGGTCTGATGGTGTTGGTCTGATGGTGTTGATGGTGTTGGTCTGATGGTGTTGGTCTGATGGTGTTGGTCTGATGGTGTTGGTCTGATGGTGTTGGTCTGGTGGTGTTGGTCTCATGGTGTTGGTCTGATGGTGTTGGTCTGATGGTGTTGGTCTGATGGTGTTGGTCTGATGGTGCTGATGGTGTTGGTCTGATGGTGTTGGTGGTGTTGGTCTGATGGTGTTGGTTCGAGGGTGTTTTTTTGAGGGTGTTGGTCCGAGGGTGTTGGTTCGAGGGTGTTTTTTTGAGGGTGTTGGTACATATCACTTGAGCTTTGTGCACCACATGCAAATTAATTTATGGACAGAGCCCATCGGGCCATGGCGATTTCACACCAACCTGTCACTTCTTGGTCAAAAGCACTCAACTGTCTCTGCGTTTTAACTTTCATGTCAATTGTGGTATACCGTGACATAAGCGGAATTCAATATAATTCCAATACAGGAACCTAATGATACCTAGTCAGTTGTACAACTTAATAATGCCTTCAACTAAAATGTGTCTTCCGCACTTAACCCAAGCCTTCTGAATCGTGATCTGTATGCTCACGTTGGCTGGCCCTGACTACATATTCGTCTACAAACCCATTGGCTCCAGGTCATCTATAAGTCTTTGCTAGGTAAAGCCCCGCCTTATCTCAGCTCACTGGTCACCATAGCAACACCCACCCGTAGCACGCGCTCCAGCAGGTATATTTCACTGGTCATCCCCAAAGCCAACACTTCCTTTGGCCGCCTTTCCTTCCAGTTCTCTGCTGCCAATGATTGGAACGAATTGCAAAAATGAAGCTGGAGACTCATATCTCCCTCACTAGCTTTAAGCACCAGCTGTCAGAGCAGCTTACAGATCATTACACCTGTACATAGCCCATCTGTAAATAGCCCACCCAAGTATCTCATCCCCATATTGTTATTAATCCTCTTGCTCTTTTGCACCCCAGTATCTCTACCTGCACATCACCATCTGCAAATCTATCACTCCAGTGTTAATGCTAAATTGTAATTATTTCGCCTCTATGGCCTATTTATTGCCTTACCTCCCTACTCTTCTACATTTGCACACACTCTACATAGATTTTTCTATTGTGTTATTGACTGTACGTTTGTTTATGTGTAACGCTGTGTTGTTTTTGTCGCACTGCTTTGCTTTATCTTGGCCAGGTCGCAGTTGTAAATGAGAACTTGTTCTCAACTGGCCACCTGGTTAAATAAAGGTGAAATAAAAATAAAATAAATAAATAAAACTGTTACATCATAGAGAGAGAGACTACATTCTATTCCCTGGGTAGAGCTACATATCACTATGTTACATCATAGAGAGAGAGACTACATTCTATTCCCTGGGTAGAGCTACATATCACTATGTTACATCATAGAGAGAGAGACTCCATTCTATTCCCTGGGTAGAGCTACATATCACTATGTTACATCATAGAGAGAGAGACTACATTCTATTCCCTGGGTAGAGTTACATATCACTATGTTACATCATATAGAGAGACTACATTCTATTCCCTGGGTAGAGCTACATATCAGTATGTTACATCATATAGAGAGAGACTACATTTTATTCCCTGGGTAGAGTTACATATCACTATGTTACATCATAGAGAGAGAGACTACATTCTATTCCCTGGGTAGAGCTACATATCACTATATTACATCATAGAGAGAGAGACTACATTCTATTCCCTGGGTAGAGCTACATATCACTATGTTACATCATAGAGAGAGAGACTACATTCTATTCCCTGGGTAGAGTTACATATCACTATGTTACATCATAGAGAGAGAGACTACATTCTATTCCCTGGGTAGAGTTACATATCACTATGTTACATCATAGAGAGAGAGACTACATTCTATTCCCTGGGTAGAGTTACATATCACTATGTTACATCATAGAGAGAGAGACTACATTCTATTCCCTGGGTAGAGCTACATATCACTATGTTACATCATAGAGAGAGAGAGACTACATTCTATTCCCTGGGTAGAGCTACATATCACTATGTTACATCATAGAGAGAGAGACTACATTCTATTCCCTGGGTAGAGCTACATATCACTATGTTACATCATAGAGAGAGAGACTACATTCTATTCCCTGGGTAGAGCTACATATCACTATGTTACATCATAGAGAGAGACTACATTCTATTCCCTGGGTAGAGCTACATATCACTATGTTACATCATAGAGAGAGACTACATTCTATTCCCTGGGTAGAGTTACATATCACTATGTTACATCATAGAGAGAGAGACTACATTCTATTCCCTGGGTAGAGCTACATATGTTACATCATATAGAGAGAGACTACATTCTATTCCCTGGGTAGAGCTACATATCACTATGTTACATCATAGAGAGAGAGACTACATTCTATTCCCTGGGTAGAATTACATATCACTATGTTACATCATAGAGAGAGAGACTACATTCTATTCCCTGGGTAGAGCTACATATCACTATGTTACACCATAGAGAGAGACTACATTCTATTCCCTGGGTAGAGCTACATATCACTATGTTACATCATAGAGAGAGACTACATTCTATTCCCTGGGTAGAGTTACATATCACTATGTTACATCATAGAGAGAGAGACTACATTCTATTCCCTGGGTAGAGCTACATATCACTATGTTACATCATATAGAGAGAGACTACATTCTATTCCCTGGGTAGAGTTACATATCACTATGTTACATCATAGAGAGAGAGACTACATTCTATTCCCTGGGTAGAGCTACATATCACTATGTTACATCATAGAGAGAGAGACTACATTATATTCCCTGGGTAGAGCTACATATGTTACATCATATAGAGAGAGACTACATTCTATTCCCTGGGTAGAGCTACATATCACTATGTTACATCATAGAGAGAGACTACATTCTATTCCCTGGGTAGAGCTACATATCACTATGTTACATCATAGAGAGAGAGACTACATTCTATTCCCTGGGTAGAGTTACATATCACTATGTTACATCATAGAGAGAGACTACATTCTATTCCCTGGGTAGAGCTACATATCACTATGTTACATCATAGAGAGAGAGAGACTACATTCTATTCCCTGGGTAGAGCTACATATCACTATGTTACATCATAGAGAGAGAGACGACATTCTATTCCCTGGGTAGAGTTACATATCACTATGTTACATCATAGAGAGAGAGACGACATTCTATTCCCTGGGTAGAGCTACATATCACTATGTTACATCATATAGAGAGAGACTACATTCTATTCCCTGGGTAGAGTTACATATCACTATGTTACATCATAGAGAGAGAGACTACATTCTATTCCCTGGGTAGAGTTACATATCACTATGTTACATCATAGAGAGAGAGACTACATTCTATTCCCTGGGTAGAGCTACATATCATTATGTTACATCATAGAGAGAGAGACTACATTATATTCCCTGGGTAGAGTTACATATCACTATGTTACGTCATAGAGAGAGAGACTACATTCTATTCCCTGGGTAGAGCTACATATCACTATGTTACATCATAGAGAGAGTCTACATTCTATTCCCTGGGTAGAGCTACATATCACTATGTTACATCATAGAGAGAGAGACTACATTCTATTCCCTGGGTAGAGTTACATATCACTATGTTACATCATAGAGAGAGAGACTACATTCTATTCCCTGGGTAGAGCTACATATCACTATGTAACATCATAGAGAGAGACTACATTCTATTCCCTGGGTAGAGCTACATATCACTATGTTACATCATAGAGAGAGAGACTCCATTCTATTCCCTGGGTAGAGTTACATATCACTATGTTACATCATAGAGAGAGAGAGACTACATTCTATTCCCTGGGTAGAGCTACATATCACTATGTGACATCATAGAGAGAGAGACTACATTCTATTCCCTGGGTAGAGCTACATATGTTACATCATAGAGAGAAAGACTACATTCTATTCCCTGGGTAGAGCTACATATCACTATCTTACATCATAGAGAGAGAGACTACATTCTATTCCCTGGGTAGAGTTACATATGACTATGTTACATCATATAGAGAGACTACATTCTATTCCCTGGGTAGAGCTACATATCACTATGTTACATCATAGAGAGAGAGACTACATTCTATTCCCTGGGTAGAGTTACATATCACTATGTTACATCATAGAGAGAGAGACTACATTCTATTCCCTGGGTAGAGCTACATATCACTATATTACATCATAGAGAGAGAGACTACATTCTATTCCCTGGGTAGAGCTACATATCACTATGT
Organism: Salmo salar; assembly: GCF_965601325.2. NCBI lineage: Eukaryota > Metazoa > Chordata > Actinopteri > Salmoniformes > Salmonidae > Salmo > Salmo salar. The sequence continues at coordinate 45,725,828 of NC_138317.1, forward strand.
TACATCATAGAGAGAGACTACATTCTATTCCCTGGGTAGAGTTACATATCACTATGTTACATCATAGAGAGAGAGACTACATTCTATTCCCTGGGTAGAGTTACATATCACTATGTTACATCATAGAGAGAGAGACTACATTCTATTCCCTGGGTAGAGCTACATATCACTATGTTACATCATAGAGAGAGACTACATTCTATTCCCTGGGTAGAGTTACATATCACTATGTTACATCATAGAGAGAGAGACTACATTCTATTCCCTGGGTAGAGCTACATATGTTACATCATATAGAGAGAGACTACATTATATTCCCTGGGTAGAGCTACATATCACTATGTTACATCATAGAGAGAGAGACTACATTCTATTCCCTGGGTAGAGCTACATATCACTATGTTACATCATAGAGAGAGAGACTACATTCTATTCCCTGGGTAGAGTTACATATCACTATGTTACATCATAGAGAGAGAGAGACGACATTCTATTCCCTGGGTAGAGCTACATATCACTATGTTACATCATATAGAGAGAGACTACATTCTATTCCCTGGGTAGAGTTACATATCACTATGTTACATCATAGAGAGAGAGACTACATTCTATTCCCTGGGTAGAGTTACATATCACTATGTTACATCATAGAGAGAGAGACTACATTCTATTCCCTGGGTAGAGCTACATATCATTATGTTACATCATAGAGAGAGAGACTACATTATATTCCCTGGGTAGAGTTACATATCACTATGTTACATCATAGAGAGAGAGACTACATTCTATTCCCTGGGTAGAGCTACATATCACTATGTTACATCATAGAGAGAGACTACATTCTATTCCCTGGGTAGAGCTACATATCACTATGTTACATCATGGAGAGAGAGACTACATTCTATTCCCTGGGTAGAGTTACATATCACTATGTTACATCATAGAGAGAGAGATTACATTCTATTCCCTGGGTAGAGCTACATATCACTATGTTACATCATAGAGAGAGACTACATTCTATTCCCTGGGTAGAGCTACATATGTTACATCATAGAGAGAAAGACTACATTCTATTCCCTGGGTAGAGCTACATATCACTATGTTACATCATAGAGAGAGAGACTACATTCTATTCCCTGGGAAGAGTTACATATCACTATGTTACATCATATAGAGAGACTACATTCTATTCCCTGGGTAGAGCTACATATCACTATGTTACATCATAGAGAGAGAGACTACATTCTATTCCCTGGGTAGAGTTACATATGACTATGTTACATCATAGAGAGAGAGACTACATTCTATTCCCTGGGTAGAGCTACATATCACTATGTTACATCATAGAGAGAGAGACTACATTCTATTCCCTGGGTAGAGCTACATATCACTATGTTACATCATAGCAATAGATAGTCTACGTTATATTCTGGTTGTCTTGAATTGGGCGACAAGGGTCTGTATCCGCGGGTTTCTTTACATTTTGTTATTCTAGAGAATACAGATATTATATGTTCTGAATCCAGATGTATGTGGACACCAGCTTGCCCAACATCTCATTCCAAACATATGGGAATTAATATGAAGTTGGTCCCCCCCTTTGCTGCTATAACAGCCTCCACTCTTCTGGGAAGGTTTTCTACTAGATGTTGGAACATTGCTGCGGGGACTTGTTTCCATTCAGCCACAAGAACATTAGTGAGGTCGGACACTGATGTTGGGTGATTAGGCCTGGTTCTCAGTCGGCGTTCCAATTCTTCCCACAAGTGGTCGATGGGGTAGAGGTCAGGGCTCTGTGCATACCAGTCAAGTTCTTCCACACCAATCTCGACAAACCATTTCTGTATGGACCTCGCTTTGTGCACAGGGGCATTGTCATGCTGAAACAGGAAAGGGCCTTCCCCAAACTATTACCACAAAGTTGGAAGCACAGAATCATCTAGAATGTATTTGTATGATGTAGCATTAAGATTTCCCTTCACTGGATCTAAGGGACCCTATCCATGAAAACCAGTCCCAGACCATCCGCCTTGCATCCGCCAAACCCAGATTCGTCCGTCGGACTGCCAGATGGTGAGACGTGATTCATCACTCCAGAGAACCTGTTTCCACTGCTCAAAAGTCCAATGGTGACTTACTTAGAACTAAATACAAATAAAAAAATAATTTAAAAAAGACTTATTAGTGCCTTTGAATTCATTTTTAGAGGTTTTTAGGCCAAATAACCCAATCAAAACGTAAAGCTTCTTGAACGTGGGAATATGCCAGGTTGTCACGGCCGTCGTAGTGAGGCGCATCGTGTTGATTGCTCATGATGATATTTATTATAACTCCAAACACTAAAGACAAAATAACAACCAGAAAACGAACGGCCAACAGTTCAGGTAACAGATATCTAAACAGAAAATATAACTACCCACAAACACAGGTGGATAAAAAAAACTACTTAAATATGATCTCCAATTAGAGACAACAAGGACCAGCTGCCTATAATTGGAGATCATCCCAAAAAAACATAGAAATAGAAAACTAGAACTAAACGTAGATATAGAAAACATAGAAAACATAGAAAACACCCCCTGTCACGCCCTGACCTACTCTACCATAGAAAATAACATCTTATTATGGTCAGGACGTGACACAGGCCTATTGGGTCAAAATCAATTATGGCCTATTGTATAGATAATAGAACGAAAATGAACGAAACGTTTATTAAGAGATCTGATTTGTAGTTTATAAATACTTTGCTATAATGACACACTTAGTTATCTACCCACCTCGTTCCTTTCTTTTAGCATGTGCACGTAGTAAGTAAAGCATCATGCTTTTGGGATACGTGTGTTTTCAGATTCCATAATGATTCTTTAGTTGTGGACGCAACATCACCACACTCCCTCTCTTGCTATTGGTCCTCGTCTTTGTAACTCACCTTGATTTTTCACCTGAGTTGTTATATCAGTTTCTATATGAAAATATTGAGTAAACTACATGACAGTAGCTAAAGCAAGGGGCTATAGCAGCACACAAGTAGACTACAGATGCGTGCTGGGCCCGGCATGCCATGAGCTCGTGAAGTGAGCACCACTGAAGCGAAATTGGAGCCGGCGAGAAGCCTGGCGATCCAGCCGTTTTTTTTTGGATCCAGCCTTTTTTTTTTTTTTAAATCTCCCTCCTGCTCCCCTCACAGACTCTGATACGGTAGCTTTTCTGAGGTCTGGATTGGATGCATGTAAAAACTGTCCCATTAGAGAGAATATCATAGCTCTGTATATGAAATTACGGAGCAACTCCTTATACCTAATAACATACCCTTTTCTCCCAGTACCTATTACTTTTCGTGGTTGTAAATGGAACAGTGCGTATCGGAAACTTGTTTAAGGTACGCCAGTATTTCTTCATTGATTAGTTGGGTGGGTCAAATTTGGTGCACAGAAGTATATTGTGCCATATCACAACTTGGTGTTGAACTCATGAGCGAGTTGCAAGATTTTCTACGTTTGAAGCGTGCCTATAAGCCTATCTATTTGGCAAGACAACTGTGTATGGCTGCATCTAACTGTAGTAGGCTGCATCTCTGTCACGGGTGTCGTCGGGTAGAGATGACCAAAACGCAGCAGGAATGTGGATGCTCATCTTGATTATTTATTAAATAAAGTGAACACCAAAAAACAACAAAAATGAAGAACGACAGAAGACATTTTAACAGGCTATAATAACAACAGCAGTGCTAAAGACAACTACCCACCAAATCCCCAGGTGAAAACAAGCATCTAATATATGACTCCCAATCAGGAACAACGACGTACAGCTGTTCCTGATCGGGAGCCACACAAACCACACAGAAATAGACAGACTAGAAAACCATAGAAAACCAACACTAGAACATTTACTCAAACCCCAGACTACATAAACCAAACACCCCTTAAATAAACACACACAACCCCAACCATACAAAACAAGTACCCTTCTGCCACATCCTGACCAAATTATAATACAATTACTCCCTCTGCTGGTCAGGACGTGACAGTACCCCCCCCCCCCCAAAGGTGCACACCCCCAATGCACCTAAACAACCAAAAAATAAACCCCTAACTAAAGGGAGGGAAGGGAGGGTGGCTGCCGTCAACGACGGCTTTCTTGACTCCGGACAGTAGGCAGATTCACTCGGTTCCGGGCCGGGCCGTAGGCAGACTCATTTGGTTCCGAGCTGTAGGCAGACTCACATAGTTCAAAGTTATAGTAAACTTCATTCTGATCCGGACCGCAGGCCGACTCACTCAGTTCAAAGTTATAGTCAGACTCACTCGGTTCCGGATCGCAGGCAGACTCACTCGGTTCCGGATCGCAAGCAGACTCACTCGGTTCCGGATCGCAAGCAGACTCACTCGGTTCCGGATCGCAAGCAGACTCACTCGGTTCCGGATCGCAGGCAGACTCACTCGGTTCCGGATCGCAGGCAGACTCACTCGGTTCCGGACCGTTGACAGATTCACTCAGTTCCGGATCGTTGACAGACTCAATCGGTTCCGGACTGCATGCAGACTCACTCGGTTCTGGACCGCAGGCAGACTAACTCGGTTCCAGACCGCAGGCAGACTCACTCGGTTCCGGACTGCATGCAGACTCACTCGGTTCCGGAATGTAGACCCATTCACCCCTCTCCGAACTGTGGGCCGTCTCACTCGGTTCTGCACAGTGGGCCGTCTCCCTTGGTTCCGAACTGTAGGCCGTCTCACTCGGTTCCGGGCTTAACACTCTTACCGGATACTCTGGACGGGGCACTGTTTCCGGACACTCGAGGCTGGGCTGACGCACTGGAAGCCTGATGCGTGGGACTGGTAGTGGAGGTACCAGCCTGGGGACACGCACCTCAGGGCTAGTGCGGGAAGCAGGAACCGGCCGAGTGGAACTGGTATTGCGCACTGGAAGCCTGATGCGTGGTGCTGGTACTGGAAGTGCCAGTCTGGGAACACGCACCTCATGGCTAGTGCGAGGAGCGGGAACAGGCTGAGTAGGACTAGGCTGACTCTCTGGAAGCCTGATGCGTGGTGCTGGTACTGGACGTGCCAGACTATGGGTTCACACTTCCGGGTCAGCCGTTGGTGTCGACATCACCTACAAACTATCATGGACCAAACACACCAAGACATTTGTTAAGAACGCCTATTCCCCCTCAGGAGACTGAAAAGATTTGGCATGGGTCCTCAGATCCTCAGAAAGTTCTACAGCTGCACCATTGAGAGCATCCTGACTGGTTGCATCATCGCCTGGTGTGGTAACTGCTCGCAATCCGATCGCAAGGCTCTACAGAGGGTAGTGCGTACGGCCCAGTACATCACTGGGGCCAATCTTCCTGCCATCCAGGACCTCTATACCAGGCGGTGTCAGAGGAAGGCCCTAAAAACTGTTGAAGATTCCAGCCACCCAAGTCATAGACTGTTCTCTCTACTACCGCATGGCAAGCGGTACCGGAGCGTCAAGTCTAGGTCCAAAAGGCTCCGTGATATTGACTCGGTACCGGTAACCCTTGTATATATCCTCATTATAGTTATTTTATTTTGTTACATTTTTTATACTTTAGTTCATTTCATTTTGGGGGAAATATTTTCTTACTTATTGTACTTACAAAAATAAATGCTGGTTGTTGGTGTGAAAAGTGCCTTGCAATAGTATTTATCCCCCTTGGCGTTTTTCCTATTTTGTTGCATTACAACCTGTAATTTAAATTGATTTTTACTTGGATTTCATGTAATGGACATATACAAAATAGTCCAAATTGGTGAAGTGAAATGAAAAAAATTACTTGTTGAAAAAATATATAAAAAAAGAAAAACAGAAAAGTGGTGCGTTCATATGTATTCACCCCCTTCGCTTTGAAGCCCCTAAATAAGATCTGGTGCCACATAATTTAAGTGTCACATAATGTGTCACATGATCTTAGTATATATACACCTGTTCTGAAAGGCCCCAGAGTCTGCAACACCACTAAGCAAGGGGCACCACCAAGCAAGCAGCACCATGAAGACCAAGGAGCTCTCCAAACAGGTCAGGTGCAAAGTTGTGGAGAAATACAGATCAGGGTTGGGTTATAAAAAATATCCAAATTTGAACATCCCACGGAGCACCATTAAATCCATTATTAAAAAATGTAAATAATATGGCACCACAACAAACCTGCCTAGAGAGGACCGCACACCAAAACTCACGGACCAGGCAAGGAGGGCATTAATCAGAGAGGCAAGAAAGATACCAAAGCTAACCTTGAAGGAGCTGCAAAGCTCCATAGCGGAGATTTGAGCATCTGTCCATAGGACCACTTTAAGCCGTACACTCCACAGAGCTGGGCTTTACGGAAGTGTGGCCAGATAAAGGCCATTGCTTAAAGAAAAAAATAAGCAAACGTGTTTGGTGTTTGCCAAAAGGCATGTGGGAGACTCCCCAAACATATGGAAGAAGGTACTCTGGTCAGATGAGACTAAAATTGAGCTTTTTGGCCAGCAAGGAAATGCTATGTTTAGTGCAAACCCAACACCCCGAGAACACCATCCCCACAGTGAATCATGGTGGTAGTAGCATGATGTTGTGGGGATGTTTTTCATTGGCAGGGACTGGGAAACTGGTCAGAATTGAAGGAATGATGGATGGCGCTAAATACAGGGAAACTCTTGAGGGAAACCTGTTTCAGTCTTCCAGAGATTTGAGACTGGGATGGAGGTTCACCTTCCAGCAGGACAATGACCCTAAGCATACTGCTAAAGCAACACTTGAGTGGTTTAAGGGAAACATTTAAATGTCTTGGAATGACCTGGCCAAAGCTCAGACCTCAATCCAATTGAGAATCTGTGGAATGACTTAATGATTGCTGTACACCAGCGGAACCCATCCAACTTGAAGGAGCTGGAGCAGTTTTGTCTTGAAGAATGGGTAAAAATCCCAATGGCTAGATGTGCCAAGCTTATAGAGACATACCCCAAGAGACTTGCAGCTGTAATTGCTGCAAAAGGTGGCTCTATAAAGTATTGACTTTGGGGGGGGTGAATAGTTATGCACGCTCAAGTTTTCAGTTTTTTTGTCTTATTTCTTGTTTGTTTCACAATAAAAAATATTTAGCATCTTCAAAGTGGTAGGCATGTTGTGTAAATCAAATGATACAAACCCCCCAAAAATCAATTTTCATTCCTGTTTGTAAGGCAACAAAATAGGAAAAATGCCAAGGGGGCTGAATACTTTCACAAGCCACTGTAAGTACGCATTTCACGGTAAGGTCTACACTAGTTGTATCCGGCGAGCGTGACAAATACAATTTGATTTGTCATCATACCTGGATACAGGTTTAATTACACCTGATATAAGATCATTCACACACACACACCTCTCTCTCTCTCTCTCTCTCTCTCTCACTCTCTCTCTCTCTCTCTCTCTCTCTCTCTTTCTCCTCTAACTCCCTCCCTCTTTTTCTAACTCTCAGTTCTCCACATCTCTCTCTCTCTCTATGAAATAAACATTCTCTCTCTCGCTATGAAATAAACATAATTCTCTCTCTCTATGAAATAAACATAATTCTCTCTCCATCTTTCGCTCTCTGTCTCACTCTATGAAATAAACATTCTCTCTCTCTCTATGAAATAAACATAATTCTCTCTCCATCTTTCTCTCTCTCTCCATCGCTCTATGAAAAAAAACATTCTCTCTCTCTCTCGCTCTCTCTATGAAATAAACATAATTTTCTCTCTCTATGAAATAAACATAATTCTCTCTCCATCTTTCTTTCTCTCTCTCTCGCTCTCTCTATGAATGAAGGCCATTTTAACTGATAGCTAAAGTACATTTTGAAAAGTATATTTGCATAAGGTGCAATGCACAGTATACTGTTGTGCATAGCCTTTATTTAATGTAACACAGGGTGTTACCTTAGAATATAACCGACGAAACAATCGTTGCCTCAAGGAAAACAAAATAATAAAATAACTTTCAAAATCAGACATTCTGGCAGGCAGACTAGTGGTTGAAACAGTAACTAAGAAGTTGTCGGTCTGAACCCATCTAAAGGCCTTGTCAGTCTGAACCCATCTAAAGGTCTTGTCAGTCTGAACCCATCTGAACCCATCTAACGGTCGGCAGACATAGGAGTGGCAGGTAGACTAGCAGTTGAAACAGTAACTGAGAAGTTGTCGGTCTGAACCCATCTAAAGGCCTTGTCAGTCTAAACCAATGATGGAGTCGTCCACGAGATGACTCCATGTTTTTCTTTCAGTCTTTGAATGAATACAACGTCGCCCGGTTGGAATATTATCACTATTTTACGAGAAAAATCGCATAAAAATTGATTTTAAACAGCGTTTGACATGCTTCGAAGTACGGTAATGGAATATTTTGAAATGTTTTGTCACGAAATGCGCTCGCGCGTCACCCTTCGGATACTAACCTGAACGCACGAACAAAACGTAGCTATTGGAATATAACTATGGATTATTTGGAACCAAAACAACATTTGTTGTTGAAGTAGAAGTCCTGGGAGTGCATTCTGATGAAGAACAGCAAAGGTAATCCAATTTTTCTTATAGTAAATCTGAGTTTGGTGAGGGCCAAACTTGGTGGGTGTCAAATTAGCTAGCTGTGATGGCCGGGCTATCTACTCAGAATATTGCAAAATGTGCTTTCGCCGAAAAGCTATTTTAAAAACTGACACCGCGATTGCATAAAGGAGTTCTGTATCTATAATTCTTAAAATAATTGTTATGTATTTTGTGAACGTTAATCGTGAGTAATTTAGTAAATTCACCGGAAGTTTGCGGTGGGTATGCTAATTTTGAACATCACATGCTAATGTACAAAGCTGATTTTTTATATAAATATGAACTTGATTGAACAAAACATGCATGTATTGTTTAACATAATGTCCTAGGAGTGTCATCTGATGAAGATCATCAAAGGTTAGTGCTGCATTTAGCTGTGGTTTTGTTTTTTGTGACATTATATGCTAGCTTGAAAAATGGGTGTGTGATTATTTCTGGCTGGGTACTCTCCTGACATAATCTAATGTTTTGCTTTCGCTGTAAAGCCTTTTTGAAATCGGACAATGTGGTTAGATAAAGGAAAGTCATGTCTTTAAAATGGTGTAAAATAGTCATATGTTTGAAAAATTGAAGTTTTTGGATTTTTTAGGTATTTGTAATTCGCGCCACGCTCTACCATTGGATATTGGTGAGGCGTTCCGCTAGCGGAACATCTAGATATAAGAGGTTTTAAAACAGCCTCAAAACATCACTGACCACCTCCATATTTCACCGTGGGTATAAGGTGCCTCTCCTTGTATGCATCTCTGTTTCGACACCAAACATGCCGATGCTGTATCTGAACAAAACAAAACGTTCAATTTTGGTCTCATCTGACCAGAGCACCTTCTTCCAGTCATAATTTAAATAATGTTTGGCAAACTCCAAGAGCTTGCGTCTGTGTCTTGGGTTCAGAAAGGGCTTTCTTCTGGCAACCCTTCCAAAGAGCCTGTGGTTGTGGAGGTGGCGTCAGATGGTGCTTTTTGAAACCTGGTGACCCCCAAGATGCCTCCAAGGCCTGTAATTCTTTCACAGAGATTCTTGGGGATTTTGTTGCTTCTCTCATCATCCTCCTCCCTATCCTGGGTGGCAAAATGCATTTGCATCCTCTACCCGTGAGGTTTTCAACTGTTCCATATCTTTTGAATGTTTTATAATTTTTATAATTGCCCTGACAGAGCTCAGTGGTATATTCAATCGTTTGTGGATCTTCTTGTAGCCATTACCAGATTTATGAAGGTCTACGACCATCTGTCCCTTTTTGAACTGCCAGTTCTTTTGTTTTCTTCATGGTGTTGGATGACAAAGGGATATTGCATGAGTGTTACCTCATTTTTATGCCCTGGTGAAACAGGAAGTGATGTAATGGCTCAATATAGTTTCTTAAGACTTAGATACACTTAAATAAGTGGAATTTAATTTCTGGTGTCATTTTGGTAGATGTTATTTACAGTAATCTGTAGGGGTGCCATTAATTGTGACACCTTGATTTAGAGGACATTGATTTTTAATTAATTACATCAATAAATTATTTTGGTGGGTACCGTTGAAACATTAATAAAGTACAGTATTTCTCATATGTTGGTATTTTGAGTTTATCTCTGTAATTATATTGTTTATATATTTTTTAAGTATTGTTTGTGCATTGCCAGTCAGGGGTGCCAGTATTTTTGGAGCCCACTGTGGCCTTTCTTGAAATACTGCATCAATTCTCAGCAGGAATACAATTATACACATTTTCAATATATTTTTTCCTTTTTCTACGCTTGAGAAGCAGTTCCTTATAATATTCCACCACTTGGCACTGTGCATATGCATGGTCATGGCTGTGCTTATATATATACGCACACTCAAGCAAACATATTCATAAATCTCACACTTTACGTGGAAATGATCCTTCGTGTGGTTAACCCACAGATTTGTGCTTACCCATGATTGATAAATGATACCCCTTGTTCATGTTGTATTGAAATGATGACTTCTATAGGACAAATTGGCAATAAGTATCTGAAAAGTGGGAAAGGTACTCATGGAAAAGATCAACTGCCCTGGTTAGGTGACTCCTTAAGGCAACTAACTGCCCTGGTTAGGTGACTCCTTAAGGCAACTAACTGCCCTGGTTAGGTGACTCCTTAAGGCAACTAACTGCCCTGGTTAGGCGACTCCTTAAGGCAACTAACTGCCCTGGTTAGGTGACTCCGTAAGGCAACTAAGTGCCCTGGTTAGGTGACTCCTTAAGGCAACTAACTGCCCTGGTTAGGTGACTCCTTAAGGCAACTAACTGCCCTGGTTAGGTGACTCCTTAAGGCAACTAACTGCCCTGGTTAGGTGACTACTTAAGGCAACTAACTGCCCTGGTTAGGTGACTCCGTAAGGCAACTAACTGCCCTGGTTAGGCGACTCCTTAAGGCAACTAACTGCTCTGGTTAGGTGACTCCGTAAGGCAACTAACTGCCCTGGTTAGGTGACTCCTTAAGGCAACTAACTGCCCTGGTTAGGCGACTCCGTAAGGCAACTAACTGCCCTGGTTAGGTGACTCCGTAATTAATGAAACAAAGCTTTCAACATTTTTGTAAAAGTCGGAATATTATCGATTTGCACTGTGAAATGTTGCGGTTAAGGATATTAGTGTTGCCATAGACAGCTATTACACAAGGGCTATCTTATATGCTAAAGGTAATAGTGATATGGAAGCGAATAGAAAACTGGATAAAACTGCAGGGTAAAGATTTAAGAGTACAGTGAGTGAGTTTAAGGGGGGGGGTTCAACAATGTATTCATACAATATATTGAGGAAGTTGCCAGGAATTTTAATCAGAGATCAGAGTCGGTACTGTTGAACATGATGGAGCCAATAGCTTCAAGGGAAGTTAAGGAAGTAGGTCATGCAGACGTGTTGAAAATAATGAATAACTTCAAAACCACCTATTCAATAGACATTTAATTTAGACGCAGTATTTTAAAAGATATCCAGTAGCATGCTAGCCAAGCCTCTCACCCAGCTGATAAATCTGTGATTAAGAACTACACCGTTTGGAAATGTCACTGGTAACACCCATTTTTTAATCGGGTGAAGTCGACCACGCATGTAACTATAGCCTGATTAGCATTCTCCCAGATCTATCAAAAGGATTGGAGAAAGTTGTTGCAGAGCAATTAATGGCCTACTTTGAGAATCAATTTCTGCATTCACAGTAATTTGGCTTTAGACATAAACACTCAACAGCAACAGCTAACTGTTTTCTGATAGATCGTTTTAAATGTTCATTGGACAAAGGAAATGTGGTTGGTGCTATTTTTCTCAATTTAAGCAAAGCTTTTGATATCGTTAATCACAGCATACTGGTCTCAAGCGAGATCAAGATGGCGCCGGAGGGTTCTTATCCAACCGTGCTATTTGAAAAAAATCAAAATAATTTAAACGCATTTTTCGTAACTTGTTTTGTACATAATGTTGCTGCTACCGTCTCTTATGACCGAAAAGAGTTTCTGGACATCAGAACTGGGATTACTCACCTGGAACTGGACGAGGAGTTCTTCTTCAATGAGTTGGATGCGAGGGATATATTACAGACGCCCGAGGCACAGATCTCCATTATTTGCTGGAAAAGGAAACTTAGGTTTTTGCGGAAAGAGATCAGGATGCCTTGTGAGGATCAGGCGACGAGTGGCTAATCTGCCCTTGCCTTCCATTCTGCTAGCTAACGTGCAATCGCTGGAAAATAAACGGGACAAACTGAAAGCACGTATACAAATCAGCCGGGCTAGACAATCTGGACCCTCTCTTTCTAAAATTATCTGCCGAAATTGTTGCAACCCCTATTACTAGCCTGTTCAACCTCTCTTTCGTATCGTCTGAGATTCCCAAAGATTGGAAAGCTGCCACGGTCATCCCCCTCTTCAAAGGGGGTGACACTCTAGACCCAAACTGCTACAGACCTATATCTATCCTACCCTGTCTTTCTAAGGTCTTTGAAAGCCAAGTTAACAAACAGATCACCAACCATTTCGAATGCCACCATACCTTCTCCGCGATGCAATCTGGTGCACCTCAGCCACGCTCAAGGTCCTAAACGACATCATAACCGCCATCGATAAGAGACATTACTGTGCAGCCATATTCATCTACCTGGCCAAGGCTTTTGACTCTGTCAATCACAACATTCTTATTGGCAGACTCGACAGCCTTGGTTTCTCAAATGATTGCCTCGCCTGGTTCACCAACTACTTCTCTGATAGAGTTCAGTGTGCCAAATCAGAGGGCCTGTTGTCCGGACCTCTGGCAGTCTCTATGGGTGTGCCACAGAGTTCAATTCTCGGGCCAACTCTCTTCTCTGTATACAGACTCTCTTCTCTGTATACATCAATGATGTTGCTCTTGCTGCTGGTAATTCTCTGATCCACCTCTACGCAGACGACACCATTCTGTATACTTCTGGCCCCTCTTTGGACACTGTGTTAACTAACCTCCAGACGAGCTTCAATGCCATACAACTCTCCTTCCGTAGCCTCCAACTGCTCTTAAACGCAAGTAAAACTAAATGCATGCTATTCAATCAATCACTGCCTGCACCTGCTCGCCCGTCCAGCATCACTACTCTGGACGGCTCTGACTTAGAATACGTGGACAACTACAAATACCTGGGTGTCTGGTTAGACTGTAAACTCTCCTTCCAGACTCACATTAAGCATCTCCAATCCCAAATTAAATCTGGAATGGGCTTCCTATATCGCAACAAAGCATCCTTCACTCATGCTGCCAAACATACCCTCTTAAAACTGACCATCCTACCGATCCTCGACTTCGGTGATGTCGTCTATAAAATAGCCTCCAACACTCTACTCAACAAACTGGATGCAGTCTATCTCAGTGCCATCCGTTTTGTCACCAAAGCCCTATACACTACCCACCATTGCGACCTGTACGCTCTCGTTGGCTAGCCCTCGCTTCATACTCGTCGCCAAACCCACTGCCTACAGGTTATCTACAAGTCTCTGCTAGGTAAAGCCCCGCCTTATCTCAGCTCACTGGTCACCATAGCAGCACCCACTCGTAGCATGCGCTCCAGCAGGTATATCTCTCTGGTCACCCCAAAGCCAATTCCTCCTTTGGTCGTCTTTCCTTCCAGTTCTCTGCTGCCAATGACTGGAATGAACTGCAAAAATCTCTGAAGCTGGAGACTCATATCTCCCTCACTAGCTTTTAGCACCAGCTGTCAGAGCAACTCACAGATCACTGCACCTGTACATAGCCCATCTGTAAACAGCCCATCTATCTACCTACCTCATCCCCATAATGTATTTATTTATTTATCTTGCTCCTTTGCACCCCAGTATCTCTACTTGCACATTCATATTCTGCACATCTACCATTCCAGTGTTTGATTGCTATATTGTAATTACTTTGCCACCATGGCCTATTTATTGCCTTAACTTACCTCATTTGCACTCACTGTATATAGACTTTTTGTTTTCTTTTGTTCTACTGTATTATTGACTGTATGTTTTGTTTATTCCATGTGTAACTCTGTTGTTGTATGTGTCAAATTGCTATGCTTTATCTTGGCCAGATCGCAGTTGTAAATGAGAACTTGTTCTCAACTAGCCTACCTGGTTAAATAAAGGTGGAATAAAAAATTAAATTAAATATCCTACCAACGGGACATTAAAAACTGTAATATCTTATGTTTTACCAAGACGTGGTTAATACACTCTATCGTCAGGACAGAATAGCAGCCTCTGGTAAGGCACGGGGCGGGGGCCTATCCATATTTGTAAACAATAGCTGGTGCACGATATCTAAGGAAGTCTCTAGGTTTTGTTCGCCTAAGGTAGAGTATCTCATGATAAGCTGTAGACAACACTATCTACCTAGAGAGTTTTCATCTGTATTTTTTGTAGCTGTCTACATACCACCACAGACCGAGGCTGGCACTAAAATCTCACTCAATGAGTTGTAAACATTGAAGCAGGAAGCACCAGTGACTCAGTCAACAAAAAAGTGGTCAGATGAAGCAGATGCTAAACTACAGAACTGTTTTGCTAGCACAGACTGGAATATGTTCCGGGATTTTTCCGATGGCATTTAGGAGTAATTACCTCAACTACCTCGACCCCATTGCCACCGCACATTGACATGTTAACTCTAAACCGGTACCCCCTGTATATAGCCTCCACATTGACTCTGTACCGTAATACCCTGTATATAGCCTCCACATTGACTCTGTACCGTAATACCCTGTATATAGCCCCGCTATTGTTATTTACTGCTGCTCTTTAATTATTTGTTTTTATTATCTCTTACTTTTTTAGATATTTTCTTAAAACTGCATTGTTGGTTAATAATTAAGTAAGTAAGCATTTCACTGTAAGGTATGCGCCTGTTGTATGTGACAAATAAATTGTGATTTGATTTGATATGTGTTTTCTGAATATAAGCAAGTGATGTCTGCTAAATAATAAAGTTGATGGCACAGTCATATTGACTCGACACCTACAAAAAGCTGAGTGACTCAGTCATATCGACTCGACACCTACCTAAAGCTGAGTGACTCACTCATTCATGGCTTTAGATCAAAATAATTATGTACCAACATTATTTCTGATAGTCTTTAATAAATACATGTTTTGGTTATCCTGACCTGGACACCATGTATAGTCTCGAAAAGGAAAAATGTTACCACAGTCTCTTGCGCATGTCATTTTCCATATGGATCCATAACTAATTACTTTTGTAATAATGAATTACAGAAATAATTGAAACAAAGTGGGCTAATGAAGGTAAACAAATTGTTGCTTACTCATTTAAATTTACATTTAAGTCATTTAGCAGACGCTCTTATCCAGAGCGACTTACAAATTGGTGCATTCACCTTATAATATCCAGTGGAACAACCACTTTACAATAGTGCATCTAAATCTTTTAAGGGGGGGTTAGAAGGATTACTTTATCCTATCCCAGGTATTCCTTAAAGAGGTGGGGTTTCAGGTGTCTCCGGAAGGTGGTGATTGACTCCGCTGTCCTGGCGTCGTGAGGGAGCTTGTTCCACCATTGGGGTGCCAGAGCAGCGAACAGTTTTGACTGGGCTGAGCGGGAACTGTGCTTCCTCAGAGGTAGGGAGGCGAGCAGGCCAGAGGTGGATGAACGCAGTGCCCTTGTTTGGGTGTAGGGCCTGATCAGAGCCTGAAGGTACGGAGGTGCCGTTCCCCTCACAGCTCCATAGGCAAGCACCATGGTCTTGTAGCGGATGCGAGCTTCGACTGGAAGCCAGTGGAGAGAGCGGAGGAGCGGGGTGACGTGAGAGAACTTGGGAAGGTTGAACACCAGACGGGCTGCGGCGTTCTGGATGAGTTGTAGGGGTTTAATGGCACAAGCAGGGAGCCCAGCCAACAACGAGTTGCAGTAATCCAGACGGGAGATGACAAGTGCCTGGATTAGGACCTGCGCCGCTTCCTGTGTGAGGCAGGGTCGTACTCTGCGAATGTTGTAGAGCATGAACCTACAGGATCGGGTCACCGCCTTGATGTTAGAAATTACTCTTTTAAAATGAATGGAAAATTAAAATGAATGGAAGAGGCAAGTGGAAGGGGGAAAAGACAGTATTCAGAGGTCAAGACAGCGCTGCTCTGAGACAAGCATGGGGACTGGTCTTGATAAATCAATGAGATTTTTATTTTCACTGAATCTCCATTTGGGTATTGGTTAGACTACAATTAGGGTGTGGAAATGTCTCTTAGTTAGGTTGGCTGTATCACAACCGGCCGTGATTGGGAGTCCCATAGGGCGGCACACAATTGGCCCAGCGTCATCCAGGTTTGGCTGGTGTAGGCCATCATTGTAAATAACAATTTGATCTTAAAACCTGTTAGGGCTAGGGGGCAGTATTTGCACGGCTGGATAAAAAAAATGTACCCGATTTAATCTGGTTACTAATCCTACCCAGTAACTAGAATATGCATATACTTATTATATATGGATAGAAAACACTCTAAAGATTCTAAAACTGTTTGAATGGTGTCTGTGAGTATAACAGAACTCATTTGGCAGGCAAAACCCTGAGACATTTTCTGACAGGAAGTGGATACCTGATGTGTTGTATTACCTTTAAACCTATCCCATTGAAAAACACAGGGGCTGAGGAATATTTTGGCACTTCCTATTGCTTCCACTAGATGTCACCAGCCTTTACAAAGTGTTTTGAGTCTTCTGGAGGGAGATCTGACCGAACAAGAGCCATGGAACGATGATGGCCCATTAGACACCTGGCGCGCGAGTTCATGTTGGGTACCCTCGTTCCAATACGTTATAAAAGAGTATGCATTCGTCCACCTTGAATATTATTCATGTTCTGGTTAAAAAAGGCCCTAATGATTTATGCTATACAACGTTTGACATGTTTGAACGAACGTAAATATATTTTTTCCCCTCGTTCATGACGAGAAATCCGGCTGGCTTAGATCATGTGCTAACAAGACGGAGATTTTTGGACATAAATGATGAGCTTTTTTGAACAAAACTACATTCGTTATGGACCTGTGATACCTGGAAGTGACATCTGATGAAGAGAATCAAAGGTAATGGATTATTTACATAGTATTTTCGATTTTAGATCTCCCCAACATGACGTCTAGTCTGTATCGCAACGCGTATTTTTCTGGGCGCAGTGCTCAGATTATTGCAAAGTGTGATTTCCCAGTAAGGTTATTTTTAAATCTGGCAAGTTGATTGCGTTCAAGAGATGTAAATCTATAATTCTTTAAATGACAATATAATATTTTACCAATGTTTTCTAATTTTAATTATTTAATTTGTGACGCTGACTTGACTGCCGGTTATTGGAGGGAAACGATTTCCTCAACATCAATGCCATAGTAAAACGCTGTTTTTGGATATAAATATGAACTTGATAGAACTAAAAATGCATGCATTGTCTAACATAATGTCCTAGGAGTGTCATCTGATGGAGATTGTAAAAGGTTAGTGCATCATTTTAGCTGGTTTTATGGTTTTGGTGACCCTGTCTTTGACTTGACAAAACATTACACACAACTCTTGTAAATGTACTGTCCTAACATACTCTAAATTTATGCTTTCGCCGTAAAACCTTTTTTAAATCGTAAAACGTGGTTAGATTAAGGAGATGTTTATCTTTCAAAGGGTGTAAAATAGTTGTATGTTTGAAAAATTTGAATTTTGACATTTATTTGGATTCAAATTTGCCGCTCTTGAAATGCACCTGCTGTTGATGGAGTGCACCACGGGTGGGACGCTAGCGTCCCACCTAGCCCATAGAGGTTAACTGACTTGCCTAGTTAAATAAAGTTCACATTGTACTGTGCCATATATTCCTAACGGAAACCCTGGTGATTTCGTTTTTCGTTTGTGTAGGCAAGTCAATTAAGATCAAATTGTTTTTCGTTTTTCTTGGAATAGAAACAACACAATATCAATCAAATGAATTAAGCAACATTTCGTAAAATCAATCCCATATACTATGTTCTTACAAAAAAAAGGTTTTAATTTCTCTAGTACAGCCAATATCTTTCTGTTATTTGAAAACAAAATAATCTCCAAAATATCGTTAATGTTTTCAAACACTTGTTTTTCACAAGGGCTATTAGCAGGACAATAGACACAATGTGGTCCCAAAAACACCTCTCTGACATAGGGTCCAGCATATCTCTTGATGATGATCGGGCTCAGGGCGACACGGGCTGCTTTACATAATTAAAGAGTTGTGTTGAGTTGAGTTGAAGCGAGGCCGCATTCATGTGAAGCAGTATGTTCTTTACTTGCCTTGTGAGTCGAGCTGACCATCTAGAAGTTGCTAGTTATCTGTATATTGATTCCTGCATCAATGCCCATTCATTGTACTGTGGTAAGTGTGTTAGGATAAAGGATAAAGGCAGGATGTTGGGCCTTCGGGGGGAGGAGTCCTAGCTAGACGCGGGAGTGGTATAGTCTTTTGACCATACAGACATGTATATGTCAAGTAATCTATGATTTTAAGTTGATTGGATAATAATTTTTTGTTAGTTATAAGAAGAATAAACCTTTTTGTTGTGCCACATCCCTGGATCTCATCGAATGTTTTTTCAGTTTTGGAACTTCGTATGTGGACTGTTTGCGTCCGGTTTGGGCAGTGGCAAGAAGAAGCCACTACACCAGCAGTCTATTTATTTAAGCATTATTTTTAGCATTATTAGGCATTATTATTATTATTATTATTATTATTATTATTATTATTACAGTATTGTAGACTACTGTACCTGTTCATTTTCCTGGGCTTTCGCTTTCGGCGTAACACAGGCATCTGATGATAGTGTTTGCGAATAGCACTGTCCGTGACCAAAAGCCCCAAGTCTACCAGTATTTGTGAAATGTCTCCAGTAGATTTTCCATTCCTCCTGAAAAGCCCTAATGTGCTCACTGAAATGAATAGAGATGCCGGTCATGGTGCTACAGTATGTTGTTACAGCATAATCAAAGTGAGGACAAACGGTGATCTGCTGTATACTTCTGGCCTATTTGTAACCTGAAAGTCACACCATTCCAGTACTCCTCACCTCGCCGCAAACTCCACCCTTAACACAGTTACCGTTCAAAAACAAGCTGTTTATCTAAAAAAAAAAACATGACATCGCGACCAAAAGAGAACAGACAAAATGGACATCGTTTTCATCTAGCCAGCTTCTTTCTATGGTGCTACCCAATCGCTCACTTTCGGTTATTTGAAAACAAAATCATCTCCAAAATATTGTTATTTTTTTTAAAACAAGCCATAGAAAGTTGGTTGCAATTTCAGGTTAATCCACCAGAAAAGACACAACAAATAATTTTACATTTCAGTCATTTAGCAGACAGTCTTATCCAGAGCAACTTACAGTAGTGAATGCATACATTTCATACATTTTTTCTCCGTAGTGGTCCCCCGTTGGAATCGAACCCACAACCCTGGCGTTGCAAACACCATGCTCTACCAACTGAGCCACAAATATACTAATTGATTTAAAAAAATTATTTATCAATTGGAACCTTTAACAAGTGAAAAGTATTATTATTATTATTATTATTAACCCTGCATTTTAATTATATAAAAGCCCCTTAGATATTCTGTGCTTTTATTTACAGTAGTGATGGACATCTGGAGGCATTTTGTTAAATAAAGGTTATATTTATATTTTTTAAAACTCATCAAGCGAGGGCATTGTTTTCTTAGCAAGGGAGGATAATTCTCCACCTGGACGGACTCTGAGAGGATCATGTACAAATGCAATGATATCCTTGGGCATACTGTAGTCTTCAAATCTGGTGGAGAAGTTGTCCCTCAGCTGCTTGATGAAATCTTCCATCACTTCTGTGACAATACTGCGGCCTGTCATTTCTTCAGTGTGCTGAAGTGCAGTATCCTTCCAGATGACAAGTCCAAACCGAACAACTCAAGCTTCCTAGTAAAGGCATCAAATTTCTCCACTTTTTCCGCGACTGTTTCCTTGTAAGTGCAGATTTAACCGGTTTAAGGTACAGAATATGTCCGCAGAAAAAGCTGTGTGTGCAGCTTGCAGTTAATGATTCAATGTTTCTGCGTCGGGCCTCTATATGAGGCGGGAAGGCCACTGAAAGGTCTATGCATAGATTCATAATTAGTCTGAGATTTAATTATTTGCAAACAGCGATATTTTCATTGCAAATAAAACACCCTGGCTTGGCATTGGGAAAAGATGGAGAGATGAACGCATATCTCTCTGTACATTCTTCTCTGAAACTTTGATTTTCATTATCCACCGATCATCTTGATACTTTTTGAGAGCGACATTTTAACTTGCTATCAAGCAAATTGTTCTGAACAAATGTTGATGTTAAAAAAAGTATCGTAGCCTACAGTAGACTACGTAGAACTGTTTTTCAATCAACGCACAGAGAAATAGACAAAAATAATAATTGAATAGAGACTTAGTGATTTTATGAGCGTAATTGTGACGATCGTCAAAATGAGTAGACCAAGGTGCAGCGTGGAAAGTGCTCATATTTATATTTATTGTAACTCAGAACACTCAAACAAAATAACAAACCAAGGAAAAACTAACGTCACGTTCTGCAGGCTTCACTGAGCTGTACAAAAACAAGATCCCACACAGAAGGAGGGAAAAAGGGCTGCCTAAATATGATTCCCAATCAGAGACAACGATAGACAGCTGCCTCTGATTAGGAACCATACTCGGCTAAACACAAAGAAATAGAAAACATAGAATCCCACATCACACCCTGACCTAACCCAAAAAATAGAAAATAAACAGCAATCTAAGGTCAGGGCGTGACAGTAATCAGATCAAACTTATTATCTTAATGTCACTGATTTTATTATGTACTAATCACGTGTAAACATGTTACATTTGTAGTTTAGGCCAATTAATTGTGTTAATATTATATACTTATTATGTTCTGGCCCGCCGTCATCCAATTGTTATAATAGGATTTGAAGTAATAGCCTACCCGGGTGTGGTCAACTATTTCAGCGCTGCTCTGAGACAAGCATGGGGACTGGTCTGAATAAATCAATTCGATTTGTATTTTCACTGAATCTCCGTTTGGGTATTGGTTAGACTACAATCAGACTGTGGAAACGGTCACGTTGTACAGCGACATATTTTCCCAACGGAAACCCTGAGGGTTTATTTATTTATTTTACTTTTATTATTATTATTTTATTTTATTGGAATAGAAACACCATAATATTAATCAAATGAATAAAGCTAAATTTAAAATCAATCCCATATACTATGTTCTTACAAAAAAAGGTTTTAAATTCTCTAGTAATATTATAAAAAGTCAACTGCTTCTCAAAGATGTCCTCTGGTGATCAAACTAGCACTAACTAGCATTAATGGCAACAATGTCTGACAATTAAATAGAATTCCCACTAGGTGTGATGCCGTATGACGCAACTTTTACAGGAATAACCACTGTAGTGTTGGCCAATTAATCAAATTGATTTATTCAGTGATAAGATCACTGGCAAATATCCGCCAATAATGCACTTCACTCAAACAAAGACATCAGAATAGGTCATTCTTGAAAATACTGGACTATGTAAAAAAAAAAATTAAAAATAAAAAAAATAACAGATCAATGAAAAATAGAAAAACAACAGTCGAACAGGGAGAAATGTGTACAAAAAAAACTAACAAGAACTGCTTGCCTGTCTGTCTTTGAGAGAGAAATGAAATAGATGAGAGAGGGACTGAGAGAGAGATTAAATGAGTGAGGGGAAATGATAGACGGGAGCCAGAGAGGCACGCTACAGCAAGCCAACACAGGCTCCGGGATGGTGCTAGCAGAGTATCTGCTGACCCAACCCGCATGGCACAATTCCTCAGAGAATGAGAGATGCAAACAAGTCACACAAAAAAATGGTGGCGTGCAGATTATCACCCCCAATCTTTTTAACTCTGATCCTCCTTAGCTCCTATATGTCAACAAACGGACTAACATGGGATAGAAAGAATAGAAAGAGAGATTTCTATTGCTATTGTTATTGCTATTTCTATTGCTATTACTCGCTGTGTAAAAAGGCAGATCACAACTGACAAATAAAGTTGAAGCGTGTTCGTCAGACGTTTTGCGTACTTACATGTTGGAGTTTTTCCACTCAAATTCCTTCAGGTCTTTGAGGAAGCGTGTGACATGTTTAATTGGTTAGGTTGGTTGGTTGGTTAATTTGTTAATTGGGTTAATTGGCAATGGCTTCCTCTGAATGACCTTTCCGGTCTTGCGGGCTCACTCTTGCTTTTGCTGTGCATTGGGTTCCTTCAAGGTTTATTCAAACCAGGAACCTAAACAACCCAACATAGATTAAATGAAATCCGTTCGAGGCATAAAAAAAAATAAGAATAAGAAATATCATTGTAACTAACAGATGCTAAATGTAAGTGTTGGATCAATGAATGTGCAATGCTTTCATCTGTATCAGCTCCAAGGTTGCAGACTCCTGGTATTCTATGTTAAAAACACACGACGTGCTGAAGAGCACAGAGAGGGCAGCAGCAAAGTTGGACTCACTGTCCAAAACACAGACCACTCTGACCTTGATCGACACCATCCATATTGAGGAACCAAATAGAATATTTCCTTAAATACACAAAAGTAAGTGTGTTAGTGTATACTTACTAGATATCTCTAGATAGGTACCACAATACACTATTTTTCTATATATTTATTAAATCAAATAATTGTATTACCAAGCATGATCAGCCTTGGTGTGTTTGGCAAAGGAATTTGCGCATCATCCCGAGTTGCAGTGACCTTAAATCACAAAAAAACTAAAATATTTGAATCATGTAATAGTATAAACACCATTAATCATTTATAAAGTTTATAAGTATAAAAACACTATTCCTTACATCTGCCAAGAGGAACAGAGGTTTGTCCTTCTCTTTGAAGTGGGTCATCAACAAAAGAATGGCAGCAGTGGCTGTTAGATCGTCGTTGCCTCAGACGTAACCGTCGATTTCATTCAGCAGGCGCTGGATATCTCTCCTCCACTTGGCTTTAAAAAAAAAGTAGACAATTCTCTTACCCTTGTTCAGCACAGCTTGAGTCAGGCGACTGTCCATGTCGATGCCAGTGTTGGGTATTGAAGTGGTCACAGAGCCATAACTTGGTGAAAAGGAAAGGCCACTGTTCCTAGAGGTCACTGAAGCTTGGAGGAGGACATCATGTGGTGTGGATAAGTGTATGTCAGCTTCATCAAATCAAATAAAATGTTACTTGTCACATGCAAGGAACAAAACAGGTGTAGACCTTACAGTGAAATGCTTACTTTACAAGCCTTTAACCAACAATGCTTTAAGGGCTTTCCAGAGGGTGTTGCGGTCTGCCCAACGCATCACCGGGGGCAAACTACCTGCCCTCCAGGACACCTACAGCACCCGATGTCACAGGAAGGCCAAAAAGATCATCAAGGACAACAACCACCCGAGCCACTGCCTGTTCACCCCGCTACCATCCAGAAGGCGAGGTCAGTACAGGTGAATCAAAGCTGAGACCGAGAGACTGAAAAACAGCTTCTATCTCAAGGCCATCAGACTGTTAATCAGTCGTCACTAGCACAGACAGGCTGCTGCCTACATACAGACGTGAAATCACTGGCCACTTAGATAAATGGAACACTAGTCACTTTAGTAATGTCACTTTAGCAGATGTTATTGCGGGTGTAACGAAATGCTTGTGTTTCTAGCTCCGACAGTGCAGTAATATCTAACAATTAATATCTAACAATCTAAAGTAAAGGAATGGTGAATTAAGAATAGATGAATATTTGGATGAGCCATGTCAGAGCTGCATAGACTAAGATACAGTAGAATAGTATAGAATACATTATATACATATGAGATGAGTAATACATAGACTAAGATACAGTAGAATAGTATAGAATACATTATATACATATGAGATGAGTAATACATAGACTAAGATACAGTAGGATAGAATACATTATATACATAAGAGATGAGTAATACATAGACTAAGATACAGTAGAATAGAATATAGTATATACATATGAGATGAGTAATACATAGACTAAGATACAGTAGGATAGAATACATTATATACATAAGAGATGAGTAATACATAGACTAAGATACAGTAGTATAGAATACATTATATACATATGAGATGAGTAATACATAGACTAAGATACAGTAGGATAGAATACATTATATACATATGAGATGAGTAATACATAGACTAAGATACAGTAGGATAGAATACATTATATACATAAGAGATGAGTAATACATAGACTAAGATACAGTAGAATAGAATATAGTATATACATATGAGATGAGTAATACATAGACTAAGATACAGTAGAATAGTATAGAATACAGTATATACATATGAGATGAGTAATGCAAAATACAGTATGTAAACATTATTAAACACGTGTATGTGACAAATACAATATGATTTGATTTGATTTGTTGTTAAGGTATTTTTCTGTGCATTCTACCGTGTTTTACTGTTGAAGTTACAAAAAAAGTGTTAGTGTATAATTTCCATACACCATGTGTAACACGCGTCGTTGTAGGTTGACCAAAATGCAACGGGTATATTTATCATCTTCTTTTATTCAAGGAAAACAAAACACTTACACTAAACAAACGACGAAAACAGTCCCGAAAAGGTGCTCAGACTAAACAGGAATCAACCGCCCACAAACACAAGAGAAAACTAACCCACTTAAATACGGCCTCCAATTAGAGGCAACCAGCTGCCTCTAATTGGAGGTCGTTCCAAAACCCCAACATAGAAATAGAAAAACTAGATAAACATATAGAAATAGAATAACATAGAACAAACCCCCCCCCCCCCCAAAAAAAAAAACACACAAAACAAACATCCACTGCCACGCCCTGACCAAACTACAATAACAAACAGCCCCTTTTACTGGTCAGGACGTGACACCCTGGTACAACAGGTTGAAGTCAAGAGTGGTTTCTTTACCACGATGCCATCAGTGGGTTCCCAATTATGACCGGAGTAATGGACGCCACCCACATCGCCATAAATCCACCATCCCAAAACCAGTTCAACTATATGAACAGAAAAGGGTTTCCACTCTTAACAGGTGATAGGTTATGTGATGCGCAACAACAAAAAACACTGCTGAATGTGGCCAAGTGAAACGCACGACTCGTTCATTCTGCAGAACAGCAACGCTTGCTTGTACACTTACAGGAAGGAGCTGTTGAGGATGGATGGCTTAGTGGTGAGGGCTGCCTATATAATGCTTGTCAGATGGATGACTGGACACAGGACTTGCTTTTGGGTCTTATTTATTACTGTATGAATGTCTTCACACATTAAAAACATACCTGGAAGCACAAGGGTCACTGCAACATGACAGGATCTGGATAAATGAGGCCCCAGGCCCCCGGTGTCCGGTCTGGATAAATGAGGCCCCAGGCCCCCGGTGTCCGGTCTGGATAAATGAGGCCCCAGGCCCCCGGTGTCCGGTCTGGATAAATGAGGCCCCAGGCCCCCGGTGTCCGGTCTGGATAAATGATGCCCCAGGCCCCCGGTGTCCGGTCTGGATAAATGAGGCCCCAGGCCCCCGGTGTCCGGTCTGGATAAATGAGGCCCCAGGCCCCCGGTGTCCGGTCTGGATAAATGAGGCTCCGACGACTTGGGGGCAGTGGGTTCAGAACAACAACAACTAAAACTGTTTACAAAAAAAATACAATTATACCACCACCTAAATGAACACGTGGGAGTGGAAAGGTAAAGAGGCAGGTGCACAGGTAGACCCAATGATTTATACATACAGTAGATGACTGACAGGGGGCGACGTGTTGACGACACCTCTTCTCCATCTTGGTTCTCCCCAACCGTTGTAAAAAATATTTTGGAAGATGTATAAATGCATTTTTTAATTGTCTACATTCGCTATTGGCACATTTATTCTATTACAGACAGCTTAATGTCTATTTTTTAAATTATTTTATGAGTTAAACATAAAAACTAAAAAAAAAATGACTACAGCAACAACAAAAAATGAAATACATGTAATTTTCTCCTTGAAACATTTTATTGAAATACTGTGGAATTCCATTCATTCCTGTGGAGGATTGCTCCTAATGGGGAGGACCAATATGGCCGACCGTAGCTTCAAGTCAAAGCCTCTCACTGGCCAATATATAAACAGCAATCCAGGGTTTACACATCATTGGGCAGACCACTATCTGTGCGCGTACCTACTTGACTCGCACTCTTGCGAAGAGCAGTCAGAGACAGACGGAACACAGCCACTCCTCAGCTAGAGGCCGAGCTCAGTAGTCCTTCTAAACGAGAGGGCAATAAAATAACCCGGGTCTATAACACCCCTCACTAATCTATCGTTGTTATACACTTCTACTTGACCTCTGCAACCTGTTTTAGGAGCTGCGACTCAGCCTGTCACCCGCCCACACCTCCTGGCCTCCCTCCACCTGGGTCCTGGAGCTCCGCCGACCGACCGACCGACCGAGCGAACCCAGCTGCAGGCGAAGGAAGCACCATTATCCTATTCCTCGTTCTAACGGCAACCGATACACAACCGGTAGGCACGCGAGAGGTATGAAAAGGCAAATCCGAATGTGTGGTCATTAATCTCTAATCTAGACTACCCTATATCTATAAACGAAATTATAAAAAAAAAAAGACAGAAAGGTTTTCAATTACAGAAAGCAAAACAGAAACGGTAGTTTAATTTTTTTGGGGGGAGCTTCGCATCATCTCGGTATTTTCTCCAGCTGCGCTCAACTCGAACCCCCGTTCAGTTTCCTTCCATCCAGATTTGTGTCCACTGAATGAAGACTCTTTGGCACCTTGCGGTTTTTTGCTGGTTTTGTTCTGAAGTTCTGACGGACCGTTTTGACTCTGGAGCCGTTTTCTAATAGACTGGGACCGAGAAACATCCGTCATTCTAACATATCGAGTGGACTGGAGTCAGAGACTGACTGGAAATTATTCATTTTTTGCCCTCAACACCGTAACGCATGGTGGGAATTTCTGCCTCTTTTCAGTGTAAGTGCCATTTTTTTTCCTTCTCATTCATTCACTCTGTTTCTTAGCTTGTGTTTTATAACGCTGTGTGTATTTGGTGGTGGAGAGAAAACACTAAAGGATCATCTGGAGAGACTTGCTGTTTCCCTGTGCCGTTATAGCCGTGGTGAATTGTATCGGATGCAACAAGGGTGCTTGCTAAATTAGGCAATGTCTCTTTATAAAAATACTTAGTAAAAATATATATATTTTTTAATATGAGTAATATATTATTTTAAAATAATCTATGATCTATCCTATGGAATTGCGGTTTATATTCATGCGCCACCGGGTAGGCTATTATTGGAACGAAAGGCGCGTGAAATAGGCTAAGGGAATATATTATGAAACAGAAATATCATCATCTAACATTGATTTCATCTACAGGTTTAAAAATATTCTAGTTTTCATTTGACATGTTTATTAGATCTAGAGACAAAAAACATAGAATATCATCCCAAAACCAAAAACCTTTCCGCGCGTAACGGTTTCATACACATATTATTTGGTTATTTGACACCAGGCAGCATTTTGTCGTCTAATGTTAGCGTCTATACTTCCATGAAAATGATTTGAATGGAAATGTTATTTACTGTTCAATGGTCTTATTCGTTCAGCCATAGTCAAATAGCCTAGAATATATATCTATATATCAGTGTAGCCTATATAGATATAATGTAGATAAGTAATAGCTAAATAGTGCTTCATATTTGTCTAATGGAGATAACCTTGTTTCTTAACTGTTTTACTTTAATTCACTTTGTTCAGTTACAATTTTAATTCATTCAAATACAGTACCAGTCAAAAGTTATGGACACACTTAATCATTCAAGGGTTTTTCTGTATTTTGACTATTTTCTACATTGTAGAATAATAGTGTAGACATTAAAAACAATGAAATTACACATATGGAATCATGAAGTAACCAAACAAGTGTTAAACAAATCAAAATATATTTTATATTTAAGATTCTTCGAAGTAGACAGCCTTTGCCTTGATGACAGTTTTGCACACTCTTGGCATTCTCTCAACCAGCTTCATGAGGTAGTCACCTGGAATGCATTTAAATTAACAGGTGGGGTGATGGGGTCCAGTCTGCTGGGGTGATGGGGTGATGAGGTCTAGTCTGCTGGGGTGATGGAGTCTAGTCTGATGGGGTGATGGGGTGATGGGGTCTAGCCTGCTGGGGTGATGGGGTCTAGTCTGCTGGGGCGATGGGGTCTAGCCTGCTGGGGTGATGGGGTCTAGTCTGCTGGGGCGATGGGGTCTAGCCTGCTGGGGTGATGGGGTCTAGTCTGATGGGGTGATGGGGTCTAGTCTGATGGGGTGATGGGGTCTAGGCTGATGGGGTGATGGAGTCTAGGCTGCTGGTGTGATGAGGTCTAGTCTGATGGGGTGATGGGGTGATGGAGTCTAGTCTGCTGGGGCGATGGGGTCTAGCCTGCTGGGGTGATGGGGTCTAGTCTGCTGGGGTGATGGGGTCTAGTCTGCTGGGGTGATGGGGTCTAGTCTGCTGGGGTGATGGGGTCTAGCCTGCTGGGGTGATGGGGTCTAGTCTGCTGGGGCGATGGGGTCTAGCCTGCTGGGGTGATGGGGTCTAGTCTGATGGGGTGATGGGGTCTAGTCTGATGGGGTGAAGTGGTCTAGTCTGCTGGGGTGATGGAGTCTAGTCTGATGGGGTGATGGGGTGATGGAGTCTAGTCTGATGGGGCGATGGGGTGATGGGGTCTAGTCTGCTGGGTGATGGAGTCTGCTGGGGTGATGGAGTCTAGTCTGCTGGGGTCTAGGCTGATGGGGTGATGGGGTGATGGGGTCTAGTCTGCTGGGTGATGGAGTCTAGTCTGCTGGGGTGATGGAGTCTAGTCTGCTGGGGTGATGGGGTCTAGGCTGATGGGGTGATGGAGTCTAGGCTGCTGGTGTGATGAGGTCTAGTCTGATGGGGTGATGGAGTCTAGTCTGCTGGGGCGATGGGGTCTAGCCTGCTGGGGTGATGGGGTCTAGCCTGCTGGGGTGATGGGGTCTAGCCTGCTGGGTTGATGGGGTCTAGCCTGCTGGGGTGATGGGGTCTAGTGTGCTGGAGTGATGGGGTCTAGGCTGCTGGGGTGATGGGGTGATGGGGTCTAGTCTGCTGAGGTGATGGGGTGATGGGGTCTAGTCTGCTGAGGTGATGGGGTGATGGGGTCTAGTCTGCTGAGGTGATGGGGTGATGGGGTCTAGTCTTCTGGGGTGATGGGGTCTA
Source organism: Salmo salar (assembly GCF_965601325.2). Lineage (NCBI taxonomy): Eukaryota > Metazoa > Chordata > Actinopteri > Salmoniformes > Salmonidae > Salmo > Salmo salar. The sequence goes on from NC_138317.1 coordinate 45,755,208, forward strand.
GCCTGCTGGAGTGATGGGGTCTAGCCTGCTGGGGTGATGGGGTCTAGCCTGCTGGGGTGATGGGGTGATGGGGTCTAGTCTGCTGGAGTGATGGGGTGATGGGGTCTAGTCTGCTGTGATTTTGGGGTCTAGTCTGCTGGGGTGATGGGGTCTAGTCTGATGGGGTGATGGGGTGATGGGGTCTCGGCTGCTGGGGTGATGGGGTGTTGCGGTCTAGTCTGCTGGGGTGATGGGGTCTAGTCTGATGGGGTGATGGGGTCTAGCCTGCTGGGGTGATGGGGTCTAGTCTGCTGGGGTGATGGGGTCTAGCCTGCTGGGGTGATGGGGTCTAGCCTGCTGGGGTGATGGGGTGATGGGGTCTAGTCTGCTGGGGTGATGGGGTCTAGGCTGCTGGGGTGATGGGGTCTAGTCTGCTGGGGTGATGGGGTCTAGCCTGCGGGGGTGATGGGGTCTAATCTGCTGGGGTGATGGGATCTAGTCTGCTGGAGTGATGGGGTCTAATCTGCTGGGGTGATGGGGTGATGGGGTCTAGTCTGCTGGAGTGATGGGGTCTAGCCTGCTGGGGTGATGGGGTCTAGTCTGCTGGGGTGATGGGGTCTAGTCTGCTGGGGTGATGGGGTCTAGCCTGCTGGGGTGATGGGGTCTAGGCTGCTGGGGTGATGGGGTCTAGCCTGCTGGGGTGATGGGGTCTAGTGTGCTGGGGTGATGGGGTCTAGTCTGCTGGGGTGATGGGGTCTAGGGTGCTGGGGTGATGGGGTGATGGGGTCTAGTCTGCTGGGGTGATGGGGTGATGGGGTCTAGTCTGCTGGGGTGATGGGGTCTAGTCTGCTGGGGTGATGGGGTCTAGCCTGCTGGGGTGATGGGGTCTAGCCTGCTGTGGTGATGGGGTGATGGGGTCTAGTCTGCTGGGGTGATGGGGTCTAGGCTGCTGGGGTGATGGGGTCTAGTCTGCTGGGGTGATGGGGTCTAGCCTGCGGGGGTGATGGGGTCTAATCTGCTGGGGTGATGGGGTCTAGTCTGCTGGAGTGATGGGGTCTAATCTGCTGGGGTGATGGGGTGATGGGGTCTAGTCTGCTGGAGTGATGGGGTCTAGCCTGCTGGGGTGATGGGGTCTAGTCTGCTGGGGTGATGGGGTCTAGTCTGCTGGGGTGATGGGGTCTAGCCTGCTGGGGTGATGGGGTCTAGGCTGCTGGGGTGATGGGGTCTAGCCTGCTGGGGTGATGGGGTCTAATGTGCTGGGGTGATGGGGTCTAGTCTGCTGGGGTGATGGGGTCTAGGGTGCTGGGGTGATGGGGTGATGGGGTCTAGCCTGCTGGGGTGATGGGGTGATGGGGTCTAGTCTGCTGGGGGGATGGGGTCTAGTCTGCTGGGGTGATGGGGTGATGGAGTCTAGTCTGATGGGGTGATGGGGTGATGGGGTCTAGTCTGCTGGGGTGATGGGGTCTAGGCTGCCGCTGACAACTGTCTATATATCTATAATTTCAGCTGTCTATATATCTATAATGACTGTCTATATATCTATAATGACTGTCTGTATATCTATAATGACTGTCTATATATCTATAATGAATGTCTATATATCTATAATGGCAGCTGTCTATATATCTATAATGACTGTCTATATATCTATAATGACAGCTGTCTATATATCTATAATGACTGTCTATATATCTATAATGACTGTCTATATATGTATAATGACAGCTGTCTATATATCTATAATGACTGTCTATATATCTATAATGACTGTCTATATATCTATAATGACTGTCTATATATCTATAATGGCAGCTGTCTATATATCTATAATGACTGTCTATATATCTATAATGACAACTGTCTATATATCTATAATGACTGTCTATATATCTATAATGACTGTCTATATATCTATAATGACTGTCTATATATCTATAATAACAGCTGTCTATATATCTATAATGACTGTCTATATATCTATAATGACTGTCTATATATCTATAATGACTGTCTATATATCTATAATAACAGCTGTCTATATATCTATAATGACTGTCTATATATCTATAATGACTTTCTATATATCTATAATGACTGTCTATATATCTATAATGACTGTCTATATATCTATAATGACTGTCTATATATCTATAATAACAGCTGTCTATATATCTATAATGACTGTCTACATATCTATAATGACTGTCTATATATCTATAATGACTGTCTATATATCTATAATAACAGCTGTCTATATATCTATAATGACTGTCTATATATCTATAATGACTGTCTATATATCTATAATGACTGCCTATATATCTATAATGACTGTCTATATATCTATAATAACAGCTGTCTATATATCTATAATGACTGTCTACATATCTATAATGACTGTCTATATATCTATAATGACTGTCTATATATCTATAATAACAGCTGTCTATATATCTATAATGACTGTCTACATATCTATAATGACTGTCTATATATCTATAATGACTGTCTATATATCTATAATAACAGCTGTCTATATATCTATAATGACTGTCTACATATCTATAATGACTTTCTATATATCTATAATGACTGTCTATATATCTATAATAACAGCTGTCTATATATCTATAATGACTGTCTATATATCTATAATGACTGTCTATATATCTATAATGACAGCTGTCTATATATCTATAATGGCTGTCTATATATCTATAATGACAGCTGTCTATATATCTATAATGACAGCTGTCTATATATCTATAATGGCTGTCTATATATCTATATTGACAGCTGTCTATATATCTATAATGACAGCTGTCTATATATCTAGTATAATGCAGCGACACTGTAGATACTTTCAACAAAGTGTGAAATAGTAGTTTGATGCTATGAGAAGTATTACTCCCCTTCTGCCTAGAATAGGATGCAGTATGGGAAGAGTCCCAAATGGTCTTTATAGCTCTGGTCAAAAGAAGTGCTCTATATAGGGAATAGTGTTTTGGATGTAGTGTAGTAGAGCCGTGCGGTGGAATAATTACAGTGGATCTTTTACATGATGAAGTGTAGACTGTTCTGTTTTTGGACCAGAACCAAGTGTGTTATCAGGGTCCTAACCACTTGAATTAATGGTGTCACACAATGTGTTCCAAATGGCCCCCTATTCCCAGTATGGGCCAATACTTCTGACCAGAGCCATATGGGGCCCTGATGAAAAGTAGTGCACTAAATAGGGAATAGGGTGCCGTTCCCCATAGGGTCCTGGTCTAAAGTAGTGCACTAAATAGGGAATAGGGTGCCATTTGGGATGCACAGAATGTTGACACCTTACGTAAACCAGCCAGGTTCACTGTCACTTTTCTTATCTGTCCTCTGGCTTATTTTATATCTTCAAGTGTCAACATTTTTTTTTGGTGGAAATATGCAGTATTACATTTACAAATGTTGCTCTACATTCTACATAGGCCATACGTTTCCTGAATCTAATGCCAACTTTTACCCTGAATGACATTCATTTCCATTAGTGATCTTATTATAATATGCAATATTATAAACATTCTTCGACTTCGGCCATACATTTGTAATAGAATGTATCTTAAAGCTGGAATCCTTAAATGGTGAAACTGCAACATTCGTCACTGAAGCTTTTCTCAGTTCACTCAGTAGCACATATTTAGTCAGTGTGTGAGGTATTATATTTTGTGTCGCTGTGCGTGGTTGCTCCAATTTTAAATGTCCTAAAATGTGTTTGTATTGTTTAGTCACTTAGCTTGGAGTTTCTCCACCATGGTGTATGTTTATAGTATATTTAGCAGGGATTTAAGGAGTTCTGAAAATTCCCCTTTGGTCTTTATGACACCCAGCAGGGCTTTATGACACCCAGCAGGGCTTTATGACACCCAGCAGGGCTTTATGGCACCCAGCAGGGCTTTATGACACCCAGCAGGGCTTTATGGCACCCAGCAGGGCTTTATGACACCCAGCAGGTCTTTATGACACCCAGCAGGGCTTTATGACACCCAGCAGGGCTTTATGACACCCAGCAGGGCTTTATGACACCCAGCAGGGCTTTATGACACCCAGCAGGGCTTTATGGCACCCAGCAGGGCTTTATGGCACCCAGCAGGTCTTTATGGCACCCAGCAGGTCTTTATGGCACCCAGCAGGTCTTGATGACACCCAGCAGGGCTTTATGACACCCAGCAGGTCTTGATGACACCCAGCAGGTCTTTATGACACCCAGCAGGTCTTTATGACACCCAGCAGGGCTTTATGGCACCCAGCAGGTCTTTATGACACCCAGCAGGGCTTTATGGCACCCAGCAGGGCTTTATGACACCCAGCAGGGCTTTATGACACCCAGCAGGTCTTGATGACACCCAGCAGGTCTTTATGACACCCAGCAGGTCTTTATGACACCCAGCAGGGCTTTATGGCACCCAGCAGGTCTTTATGACACCCAGCAGGGCTTTATGGCACCCAGCAGGTCTTTATGACACCCAGCAGGTCTTTATGACACCCAGCAGGGCTTTATGACACCCAGCAGGGCTTTATGACACCCAGCAGGGCTTTATGACACCCAGCAGGGCTTTAAGTGGTCACTCACTCTGCTGTGTGTGTGTGTGTGTGTGTGTGTGTGTGTGTGTGTGTGTGTGTGGTTGAGAGTCTAAATCCTCTCTAACTCATTGTGAGAGCCATTGTTGATGTGTTTCCACATGACTTCACTGGCGTAGCACTCTATAGGGTGAACCCAGACGGCCGTACACCTTGGAGAATCCTGGCCTCTAGATCGATATAGGCATTGATGGATACAAATGTTTCTCGAAGAGGATTTTAACTCGCTGGTTATTGAATTCCATCACCCGTGAATGAGAGACTGCATGGGCGAAAATGACGAGGAGGAAGAGGGAGGAGAGGAGAGTAGAGAAGGGTAAGGAGGAAGAGGAGAGGAGAGGAGAGGAGGAGGAGGGAGGGAGAAGGTGAGAGTACTATTGTTGTACTGAGTTGGAATTTACTGGGTCTAATATAGGGCTGGTTACTGGGTTTAATATAGGGCTGGTTACTGGGTCTAATATAGGGCTGATTACTGGGTCTAATATAGGGCTGGGTTACTGGGTCTAATATAGGGCTGGGTTACTGGGTCTAATATAGGGCTGGGTTACTGGGTCTAATATAGGGCAGGTTACTGGGTCTAATATAGGGCAGGTTACTGGGTCTAATATAGGGCTGGGTTACTGGGTCTAATATAGGGCTGGGTTTACTGGGTCTAATATAGGGCTGGGTTTACTGGGTCTAATATAGGGCTGGTTTACTGGGTCTAATATAGGGCTGGTTACTGGGTCTAATATAGGGCTGGGTTACTGGGTCTAATATAGGGCTGGGTTACTGGGTCTAATATAGGGCTGGTTACTGGGTCTAATATAGGGCTGGGTTTACTGGGTCTAATATAGGGCTGGTTTACTGGGTCTAATATAGGGCTGGTTACTGGGTCTAATATAGGGCTGGGTTACTGGGTCTAATATAGGGCTGGTTACTGGGTCTAATATAGGGCTGGGTTACTGGGTCTAATATAGGGCTGGTTACTGGGTCTAATATAGGGCTGGGTTACTGGGTCTAATATAGGGCTGGTTACTGGGTCTAATATAGGGCTGGTTACTGGGTCTAATATAGGGCTGGTTACTGGGTCTAATATAGGGCTGGTTACTGGGTCTAATATAGGGCTGGGTTTACTGGGTCTAATATAGGGCTGGGTTTACTGGGTCTAATATAGGGCTGGTTTACTGGGTCTAATATAGGGCTGGTTACTGGGTCTAATATAGGGCTGGGTTACTGGGTCTAATATAGGGCTGATTACTGGGTCTAATATAGTGCTGGTTACTGGGTCTAATATAGGGCTGGTTACTGGGTCTAATATAGGGCTGGTTACTGGGTCTAATATAGGGCTGGTTACTGGGTCTAATATAGGGCTGGTTACTGGGTCTAATATAGGGCTGGGTTTACTGGGTCTAATATAGGGCTGGTTACTGGGTCTAATATAGGGCTGGGTTACTGGGTCTAATATAGGGCTGGGTTACTGGGTCTAATATAGTGCTGGTTACTGGGTCTAATATAGGGCTGGTTACTGGGTCTAATATAGGGCTGGTTACTGGGTCTAATATAGGGCTGGTTACTGGGTCTAATATAGGGCTGGTTACTGGGTCTAATATAGGGCTGGGTTTACTGGGTCTAATATAGGGCTGGGTTACTGGGTCTAATATAGGGCTGGGTTTACTGGGTCTAATATAGGGCTGGTTTACTGGGTCTAATATAGGGCTGGTTACTGGGTCTAATATAGGGCTGGGTTACTGGGTCTAATATAGGGCTGGGTTACTGGGTCTAATATAGGGCTGGTTACTGGGTCTAATATAGGGCTGGTTACTGGGTCTAATATAGGGCTGGTTACTGGGTCTAATATAGGGCTGGTTACTGGGTCTAATATAGGGCTGGTTACTGGGTCTAATATAGGGCTGGGTTTACTGGGTCTAATATAGGGCTGGGTTTACTGGGTCTAATATAGGGCTGGTTTACTGGGTCTAATATAGGGCTGGTTACTGGGTCTAATATAGGGCTGGGTTACTGGGTCTAATATAGGGCTGGGTTACTGGGTCTAATATAGTGCTGGTTACTGGGTCTAATATAGGGCTGGTTACTGGGTCTAATATAGGGCTGGTTACTGGGTCTAATATAGGGCTGGTTACTGGGTCTAATATAGGGCTGGTTACTGGGTCTAATATAGGGCTGGGTTTACTGGGTCTAATATAGGGCTGGTTACTGGGTCTAATATAGGGCTGGTTACTGGGTCTAATATAGGGCTGGGTTACTGGGTCTAATATAGGGCTGGTTTACTGGGTCTAATATAGGGCTGTGTTTACTGGGTCTAATATAGGGCTGGTTTACTGGGTCTAATATAGGGCTGGTTACTGGGTCTAATATAGGGCTGGTTACTGGGTCTAATATAGGGCTGGGTTACTGGGTCTAATATAGGGCTGGGTTACTGGGTCTAATATAGGGCTGTGTTACTGGGTCTAATATAGGGCTGGTTACTGGGTCTAATATAGGGCTGGTTACTGGGTCTAATATAGGGCTGGGATACTGGGTCTAATATAGGGCTGGGTTACGGCTGGGCGATATGGCCTGGGAGATTCACCATATCTCTATTTCTTTAATGTTTTCTCTAAATATTCTTTGTTGCTCAATTAAACTTCAATACACCACATTTCAAGGAGTGAGGAATAATCTAATAAATTCAGTGCTCGTAAAATAATACCTAGGCTAAATATAAGAATTCCATAGCCATAATTTCATTATTTTACCAAAATAGTTTAACCTGCTTTTTTTTGTTGTTGCAATAATCAATGATCTGCCGTTCAAGTCTGTCGATGAAAATTAAATTGCTGTTATAAATTTACCCAGAACCGTGAACAATGCATATCCGCTGATTGTGACCAACTTCTTGGTCGCGGATCCATTTACTATCAAGGAAGAATAGTTGAACTGTTCTGAAAAGCAATTACGTCTCACAGTCTCACGTCAGAATTAGACGTTTTTCCATGTTGCTCAAATGTCAAATTTTCAAAGACTTTATGGTTAAGTTTTGCCATTAATTCCCGCAAATCTTATTGTTAGGCATTATAACTCTGAATGGTTAAGGTACGGGTTAAGGTTTGGGAGAGGCTTAAAACTAAAATCTCAAAAACAACTTTCTATCGCTGGATTCCAACCTTTGGCCCATCTGACAACCCTACTTGAAGGTAAAAACATTCACTGTTGACCCTAGTGGCTGGTTTACACCTCCCGACGTCCGCAGACATAAATGGACGTCAAATTCGGACTTGTATCACGGGTGACCTGGCTGTTGAATAGCCCCTCATGTCCGTCTCCAACATAGCCTGTTCATATTGTTTAGATATTGAATTCAGCTGTCCTAGCTGGATAAGATGCTTATTTCTCAGAATTAGAATGAGAAGTCAGTTCCTTATATAGATTATAGACAGCTAGTATAATAGTCTGTGGCTAATATTCTGCTAGCTGTACGTCGTACCCCAATGCATGTTGTGGCTAACATTCTGCTAGCTGTACGTCGTACCCCAATGCATGTTGTGGCTAACATTCTGCTAGCTGTACATGGTACCCCAATGCATGTTGTGGCTAACATTCTGCTAGCTGGACGTGGTACCCCAATGCATGTTGTGGCTAACATTCTGCTAGCTGTACATGGTACCCCAATGCATGCTGTGGCTAACATTCTGCTAGCGGTACGTCGTACCCCAATGCATGTTGTGGCTAACATTCTGCTAGCTGTACGTCGTACCCCAATGCATGTTGTGGCTAACATTCTGCTAGCTGTACGTCGTACCCCAATGCATGTTGTGGCTAACATTCTGCTAGCGGTACGTCGTACCCCAATGCATGTTGTGGCTAACATTCTGCTAGCTGTACGTCGTACCCCAATGCATGTTGTGGCTAACATTCTGCTAGCTGGACGTGGTACCCCAATGCATGTTGTGGCTAACATTCTGCTAGCTGGACGTGGTACCCCAATGCATGTTGTGGCTAACATTCTGCTAGCTGTACATGGTACCCCAATGCATGCTGTGGCTAACATTCTGCTAGCGGTACGTCGTACCCCAATGCATGTTGTGGCTAACATTCTGCTAGCTGTACGTCGTACCCCAATGCATGTTGTGGCTAACATTCTGCTAGCGGTACGTCGTACCCCAATGCATGTTGTGGCTAACATTCTGCTAGCGGTATGTCGTACCCCAATGCATGTTGTACATTTTGGGAGTAGATACATCAAAAGGGTATCAATAGAAAGGTTAAGTTCTCCTCTATTACAGTAAAGTAATACCTCTAAATATTACAGTCAAATAATACCTCTAACTATTACAGTAAAGTAATACCTGTAACTATTACAGTAAAGTAATACCTCTAACTATTACAGTAAAATAATGTCTCTAACTATTACAGTAAAGTAATACCTCTAACTATTACAGTAAGATAATGTCTCTAACTATTACTGTAAAGTAATACCTCTAACTATTACAGTAAAGTAATACCTCTAACTATTACAGTAAAGTAATACCTCTAACTATTACAGTAAGATAATGTCTCTAAGCTTTGTGTCCATATGAACGACTCTGTTGAACCAAACCTCAAATGCGAATATCGAGTTGAAACTGCTTGTTGTCAGAGAGGAAGAAGTTATCTTTCGTCTTTGTTGTTGTGAATGGCAGGAGGAGGGGCTTGGTGTCTGTGGAGTGGGGAGGTGTACAGTCAACACAGCACAGAAGGAGGAGGGGCTTGGTGTCTGTGGAGTGGGGAGGTGTACAGTCAACACAGCACAGAAGGAGGAGGGGCTTGGTGTCTGTGGAGTGGGGAGGTGTACAGTCAACACAGCACAGAAGGAGGAGGGGCTTGGTGTCTGTGGAGTGTGTACAGTCAACACAGCACAGAACGACAGAATGCTCACGAAAAAAAGAAAAAAAAAAACATTATTCTTGCTATACAGGCATTTTGAGCATCGCTCTAAAACATTAGAATTAATTTGATATATCGCCCAGCCCTAGTCTAATATAATGTTAAAAAAAAAGTTCCAAAAGAATAAAGACATTTCAAATGTCATGTTATATCTATATACAGTGTTGTAACGATGTACAAATAGTACAAAAGGGAAAATAAATAAACATAAATATGGGTTGAATTTACAATCAAATCAAATCAAATCAAATTTATTTTTATATAGCCCTTCGTACATCAGCTGATATCTCAAAGTGCTGTACAGAAACCCAGCCTAAAACCCCAAACAGCAAGCAATGCATGTGAAAGAAGCACGGTGGCTAGGAAAAACTCCCTAGGAAAAACTCCCTAGGAAAAACTCCCTAGGAAAAACTCCCTAGAAAGGCCAAAAACCTAGGAAGAAACCTAGATGGTGTTTGTTTCTTCACTGGTTGACCTTTTCTTGTGGCAACAGGTCACACATCTTGCTGCTGTGATGGCACACTGTGGTATTTCACCCAGTAGATATGGGAGTTTATCACTATTGGGTTTGTTTTCGAATTCTTTGTGGATCTGTGTAATCTGAGGGAAATATATGTCTCTAATATGGTCATACATTTGGCAGGAGGTTAGGAAGTGCAGCTCAGTTTCCACCTCATTTTGTGGGCAGTGTGCACATAGCCTGTCTTCTCTTGAGACCCAGGTCTGCCTACGGCGGCCTTTCTCAATAGCAAGGATATTCTCACTGAGTCTGTACATAGTCAAAGCTTTCCTTAAGTTTGGGTGAGTCACAGTGGTCAGGTATTCTGCCACTGTGTACTCTCTGTTTAGGGCCAAATAGCATTCTAGTTTGCTCAGTTGTTTTGGTCAATTCTTTCCAATGTGTCAAGTAATTATCTTTTTGTTTTCTTATGACTTTGTTGGGTCTAGTTCTGTTGCTGTCCTGGGGCTCTGTGGGGTCTGTTTGTGAACAGAGCCCCTGGACCAGCTTGCTTAGGGGACTCTTCTCCAGGTTCATCTCTCTGTAGGTGATGGCTTTGTTATGGAAGGTTTGGGAATCGCTTCCTTTTAGGTGGTTGTAGAATTTAACATCTCTTTTCTGGATTTTGATAATTAGCGGGTATCGGCCTAATTCTGCTCTGCATTATTTGTTTTTCTACGTTGGACACGGAGGATATTTTTGCAGAATTCTGCATGCAGAGTCTCAATTTGGTGTTTGTCCCATTGTGTGAATTCTTGGTTGGTGAGCGGACCCCAGACCTCACAACCATAAAGGTCAATGGGTTCTATAACTGATTCAAGTATGTTTAGCCAGATCCTAATTGGTATGTCAAATTATATGTTCCCTTTGATGGCATAGAAGGCCCTTCTTGCCTTGTCTCTCAGATTGTTCACAGCTTTGTGGAAGTTACCTGTGGTGCTGATGTTTAGGCCGAGGTATGTCTCGTTTTTTTTTTTTTTCTAGGGCAACGGTGTCTAGATGGAATTTGTATTTGTGGTCCTGGCGACTGGACCTATTTTTTTGGGACACCATTATTTTTGTATTACTGAGTTGACTCTCTCCCCTAGCTCCCTCTCTGTTTATTTTTCTCCCTCCATCTGTCTGTAGCGGATATAGTAATCGCTGTAATACACATTGCCTTCACCTCAGACACACACACACACAACGTGCCATCCTGACGAGCCCATTTTTACTCCAGATAAGCTGCTGCTGGGGATGGAAGGGTGTAAATGAATATAAAGGCACCTCACTGATTTCTCCCTGCACTCTGCCAAAAGGTAATCTTATTGAATAGGTGCTTTTCGCTGATGCAGGGCCCAGATAGCAACACAACGGAGTGAAGATGTAAACCTGGTATCTCACAGACTCCTCTGTTTTCCATTTATAGATAAGATTTAAAATATTCAGGCTGGTGGAGGTGTTATGGAGGGAGGGATGGATGGAGGGAGGGAGGGAGGGAGGGAGGGATGGATGGAGGGAGGGATGGATAGAGGGAGGGAGGGTGAGAGGGCGGGATGGAGGGATGGAGGGATGGAGGGAGGGATGGAGGGAGGGATGGATGGATAGAGGGAGGGAGGGTGAGAAGGAGAGAGAGGGAGGGCGGGATGGAGGGAGAGAGGGAGAGAGGGAGACAGAGAAGGAGAGAGAGAGACAGAGAAGGAGAGAGAGAGAGACAGAGAGACAGAGAGAGAGAGACAGAGAGAGAGAGACAGAGAGAGAGAGACAGAGAGAGAGAGACGGAGAGAGAGACAGAGAGAGAGACAGAGAGAGAGACAGAGAGAGAGAGACAGAGAGAGAGAGAGAGAGAGAGAGAGAGACAGAGAGAGAGACAGAGAGAGAGACAGAGAGAGAGAGAGACAGAGAGAGACAGAGAGAGAGAGAGACAGAGAGAGACAGAGAGAGAGAGAGACAGAGAGAGAGAGACAGAGAGAGAGAGAGACATAGAGAGAGAGAGAGATACAGAGAGAGAGAGACAGAGACACAGAGACAGAGACACAGAGACAGAGAGGGGGAGGAGGAGGAGGAGGAAGGCTCTTTCTCTGAGGGATGTGGTCTATCTGGTTCAGGCGTTTGTGTTGGCCTTGTGGCAGTGCTTTAAGTGCTCCCCAGGAAGCAGATTACCTGCTGATGTCATGGCAATTCCCACACTAAGCAAGGGACCACGGCCAATGTTCCTGCTCATAGGACTCTGGTCAACAGTAGTGCACTATATAGGGAATAGGGCTCTGGTCAACAGTAGTGCTCTATATAGGGAATAGGACTTTGGTCTATAGTAGTACCACTATATAGGGAATAGGTCTCTGGTCAACAGTAGTGTTCTATATAGGGAATAGGGCTCTGGTCAACAGTAGTGTTCTATATAGGGAATAGGGCTCTGGTCAACAGTAGTGTTCTATATAGGGAATAGGGCTCTGGTCAACAGTAGTGTTCTATATAGGGAATAGGGCTCTGGTCTATAGTAGTACCACTATATAGGGAATAGGGCTCTGGTCAACAGTAGTGTTCTATATAGGGAATAGGGTGCCATTTGGGATGTACTAGACGACACGTACTATGGACGTCTATGGTTCTGCATCTGTGTGGAATGTGTGATTGGTGGAGTATTATATGGGCTGATGGGATGGACTTGGCTGATGGGATGGACTGGGCTGATGGGATGGACTGGGCTGTGGAGAAGGACTGGGCTGTGGAGAAGGACTGGGCTGTGGAGAAGGACTGGGCTGTGGAGATGAACTGGGCTGTGGAGATGAACTGGGCTGTGGAGAAGGACTGGGCTGAGGGGATGGACTGGCTGAGGGGATGGACTGGGCTGAGGGGATGGACTGGGCTGAGGGGATGGACTGGGCTGAGGGCATGGACTGGGCTGAGGGAATGGACTGAGGGGATGGACTGGGCTGAGGGCATGGACTGGGCTGATGGGATGGACTGGGCTGAGGGGATGGACTGAGGGGATGGACTGGGCTGAGGGCATGGACTGGGCTGATGGGATGGACTGGGCTGAGGGGATGGACTGGGCTGAGGGGATGGACTGGGCTGTGGAGAAGGACTGGGCTGTGGGAATGGACTGAGGGGATGGACTGGGCTGAGGGGATGGACTGGGCTGAGGGGATGGGCTGAGGGGATGGACTGGGCTGAGGGTATGGACTGGGCTGAGGGGATGGACAGGGCTGAGGGGATGGACAGGGCTGAGGGGATGGACTGGGCTGAGGGGATGGGCTGAGGGGATGGACTGGGCTGAGGGGATGGACAGGGCTGAGGGGATGGACTGGGCTGAGGGCATGGACTGGGCTGAGGGGATGGACTGGGCTGAGGGGATGGACTGGGCTGAGGGGATGGACTGGGCTGTGGGAATGGACTGAGGGGATGGACTGGGCTGAGGGGTGGGACTGGGCTGAGGGGATGGACTGGGCTGAGGGGATGGGCTGAGGGGATGGACTGGGCTGAGCGGATGGACAGGGCTGAGGGGATGGACAGGGCTGAGGGGATGGACTGGGCTGAGGGGATGGACAGGGCTGAGGGGATGGACAGAGAGTATATATACATTAATTTATACGTTGTTCTGTGCCAAGCTAAATTCTGTTAATAAAAGTCACTTAATTATAGCAGCATAGCAGTATCTTGAAATAAACTCCAGAGCTTTGTTGGACCCAGATGGAATCCACATACGCCCTGACAGCTTTCACATGTACTAGCTAGCAGCCTTACAAAGCCAGCGAAACAGCAACACACACACACACACACACACACACACACACACACACACACACACACACACTTTTTGTTATTTTTTATTTAACCTTCATTTAAATAGACAAGTCAGTTAAGAACAAATTCGTATTTACAATGACGGCCTACCCTGGCCAAACACACACCCAGACACACACACACACACACACACACAAACACACACATAGACAAAGAGACTGCTGGTGAAGTGTAGAGGAGAAAGATTGCTTATTCGTAAGCGGCAATCTAAGACAAATCCCCTGCAGAATCACCAACAGCAGATATTTCCTGAGTGAAAACAATGTCCTGAGCAAATGTCAAATTGGCTTTTTACCAAATTATCGTACGACAGACCACGTATTCACCCTGCGCAACCTAATTGACAAATAAATAAAACAAAACAAAAGTATTCTCATGCTTTGTTGATTTCAAAAAAAGCTTTTGACTGAATTTGGCCAGAGGGTCTGCTATACAAATTGATGGAAAGTGGTGCTGGGGGAAAGCATATGACATTATAAAATCAATCTACACAAACAGTTAAAATTGGCAGTTACCACCTGTGGTAAATTCAATTGAATGGACATGATTTGGAAAGGCACACACCTGTCTATATAAGGTCCCACAGTTGACAGTGCATGTCAGAGCAAAAACCAAGCTATGAGGTTGAAGGAATTGTCCGTAGAGCTCCAGGACAGGATTGTGTCGAGGCACAGATCTGGGGAAGGGTACCAAAAAATGTCTGCAGCATTGAAGGTCCCCGAGAACACAATGGCCTCCATCATTCTTAAAATGGAAGAAGTTTGGAACCACCAAAACTCTTCCTAGAGCTGGCTGCCTGGCCAAACTGATCAATCGGGGGAGAAGGGCATTGGTCAGGGAGGTGACCAAGAACCTGATGGTCACTCTGACAGAGCTCCAGAGTTCCTCTGTGGAGATGAGAGAACCTTCCAGAAGGACAACCGTCTCTGCAGAAATCAGGCTTTATGGTAGAGTGACCATACAGAATAAACACTTCAGTAAAAGGCACCTGCTTGGAGTTTGCCAAAAGGCACTTAAAGACTCTCAGACCATGAGAAGCAGGATTCTCTGGTCTGAAACCAAGATTGAACTCTTTGGCCTGAATGTCACATCTGGAGAAAACCTGGCACCATCCACGGTCGTGGCAGCATCATGCTGAGTGGATGTATTTGAACGGCAGGGACTGGGAGACTAGTCAGGATCAAGGCAAAGATGAACGGAGCAAAGTACAGAGAGATGCTGGATGAAAACTGCTACAGAATGCTCAGGACCTCTGACTCGGGCGAAGGTTCACCATCCAACAGGACAGCGACCCTAAGCACACAGCCAAGACAACGCAAGAGTGGCTTTGGGACAAGTCTGTGAATGTCCATGAGTGGCCCATCCAGAGCCCGGACTTGAACCTGATTGAACATCTCTGGAGAGACCTGAAAATAGCTGTACAGCAATGCTCCCCATCCAACCTGACAGAAATTGAGAGGATCTGCAGAGAAGAATGGGAGAAACTCCCCAAATACAGGTGTGCCAAGCTTGTAGCATCATACCCAAGAAGACTCAAGGCTGTAATTGCTGCCAAAGGTGCTTCAATAAAGTACTGATTAAAGGGTCTGAATACTAATGTAAATGTGATTTTTCAGGATTTTATTTTAAATTTTGTTTTTCAATCAAATTTCAATCAGATTTATTTATAAAGCCCTTTTCACATCAGCCGATGTCACAAAATGCTGTATAGAAACCCAGCCTAACACCCAAAACAGCAAGCAATGCAGATGTAGAAGCACGGTGGCTAGGAAAAACTCCCTAGAAAGGCCAAAACCTAGGAAGAAACCTAGAGAGGATTCAGGCTATGAGGGGTGGCCAGTCCTCTTCTGGCTGTGCCGGGTGGAAATTATAACAGAACATGGCCAATATGTTCAAACGTTCATAGATGACCAGCATGGTTAAATAATAATAATCACAGTGGTTGTCGAGGGAGCAACAGGTCAGCACCTCAGGAGTAAATGTCAGTTGGCTTTTCATCGCCGATCATTCAGAGTTAGAGACAGCAGGTGCGGTACAAGGGAACAGGTCAGGGTTCCGTAGCCGCTGGCAGAACAGTTGAAACTGGAGCAGCAGCATGACCAGGTGGACTGGGGTCAGCAAGGAGTCATCATGCCAGGTAGTCCTGAGGCATGGTCCTAGGGCTCAGGTCCCCCGAGAGATAGAGAGAGAGAAAGAGAGAGAGAGAGAGAGAAAGAAAGGGAGAGAGAGAGAGAAGGAGAAAGAGAGAAAAGAGAGAGAATTAGAGGCAGCATACTTAAATTCGCACAGGACACCAGACAAGACAGGAGAAATACTCCAGATATAACAGACTGACCCTAGCCCCCCGACACATAAACTACTGCAGCATAAATACTGGAGGCTGAGACAGGAGGGGTCAGGAGACACTGTGGCCCCATCCGATGATACCCCCGGACAGGGCCAAACAGGAAGGATATAACCCCAGCCACTTTGCCAAAGCACAGCCCCCACACCACTAGAGGGATGTCTTCAACCACCAACTTACTACCCTGAGACAAGGCCGTGTATAGCCCACGAAGATCTCCGCCACGGCACGAACTCGAGGGGGGCGCCAACCCAGACAGGAAGACCACGTCAGTGACTCAACCCACTGAAGTGACGCACCCCTCCCAGGGACAGCATGGAAGAACACCCCTGTAATAGGGTTAGAGGCAGAGAATCCCAGTGGAGAGAGGGGAACCGGCCAGGCAGAGACAGCAAGGGTGGTTCGTCACTCCAGTTCACCTTCACACCCCTGGGCCAGACTACACTCAATCATAGGACCTACTGAAGATATGAGTCTTCAGTAAAGACTTAAAGGTTGAGACTGAGTCTGCGTCTCTCACATGGGTAGGCAGACCATTCCATAAAAATGGAGCTCTATAGGAGAAAGCCCTGCCTCCAGCTGTTTGCTTAGAAATTCTAGGGACAATTAGGAGGCCTGCGTCTTTTGACCGTAGCGTATGTGTAGGTATGTACGGCAGGACCAAATCGGAAAGATAGGTAGGAGCATGCCCATGTAATGCTTTGTAGGTTAGCAGTTAAACCTTGAAATCAGCCCTTGCCTTAACAGGAAGCCAGTGTAGAGAGGCTAGCACCAGAGTAATATGATCAAATATTTTGGTTATAGTCAGGATACTAGCAGCTGTGTTTAGCACTAACTGAAGTTTATTTAGTGCTTTATCCGGGTAGCCGGAAAGTAGAGCATTGCAGTAGTCTAACCTAGAAGTAACAAAAGCATGGATTCATTTTTCTGCATCATTTTTGGAGAGAAAGTTTCTGATTTTTGCAATGTTACGTAGATGGAAAAAAGCTGTCCTTGAAACACTTAATATGTTCTTCAAAAGAGAGATCCGGGTCCAGAGTAACGCCGAGGTCCTTCACAGTTTTATTTGAGAAGACTGTGCAACCATCCAGATTAATTGTCAGATTCAACAGAAGATCTCTTTGTTTCTTGGGACCAAGAAAAAGCATCTCTGTTTTGTCCGA
>NC_138317.1:45777500-45797500 GCF_965601325.2 Salmo salar
TGTGTTGTTACTGTGACTATAGAGCTAGGTTGTTACTGTGACTATAGAGCTGGGTTGTTACTGTGACTATAGAGCTGGGTTGTTACTGTGACTATGGGGCTATGGTTGTTACTGTGACTATAGAGCTGGGTTGTTACTGTGACTATAGAGCTAGGTTGTTACTGTGACTATAGAGCTAGGTTGTTACTGTGACTATAGAGCTGGGTTGTTACTGTGACTATAGAGCTGGGTTGTTACTGTGACTATAGAGCTGGGTTGTTACTGTGACTATAGAGCTGTGTTGTTACTGTGACTATAGAGCTAGGTTGTTACTGTGACTATAGAGCTAGGTTGTTACTGTGACTATAGAGCTAGGTTGTTACTGTGACTATAGAGCTAGGTTGTTACTGTGACTATAGAGCTGGGTTGTTACTGTGACTATAGAGCTGTGTTGTTACTGTGACTATAGAGCTAGGTTGTTACTGTGACTATGGGGCTATGGTTGTTACTGTGACTATAGAGCTGGGTTGTTACTGTGACTATAGAGCTAGGTTGTTACTGTGACTATAGAGCTGGGTTGTTACTGTGACTATGAGGCTAGGTTGTTACTGTGACTATAGGGCTAGGTTGTTACTGTGACTATGAGGCTAGGTTGTTACTGTGACTATAGAGCTAGGTTGTTACTGTGACTATAGAGCTAGGTTGTTACTGTGACTATAGAGCTGGGTTGTTACTGTGACTATAGAGCTAGGTTGTTACTGTGACTATGGGGCTATGGTTGTTACTGTGACTATAGAGCTGTGTTGTTACTGTGACTATAGAGCTAGGTTGTTACTGTGACTATAGAGCTGGGTTGTTACTGTGACTATAGAGCTGGGTTGTTACTGTGACTATGGGGCTAGGTTGTTACTGTGACTATAGAGCTAGGTTGTTACTGTGACTATAGAGCTGTGTTGTTACTGTGACTATAGAGCTGGGTTGTTACTGTGACTATGGGGCTATGGTTGTTACTGTGACTATAGAGCTAGGTTGTTACTGTGACTATAGAGCTAGGTTGTTACTGTGACTATAGAGCTAGGTTGTTACTGTGACTATAGAGCTGGGTTGTTACTGTGACTATGGGGCTAGGTTGTTACTGTGACTATAGAGCTAGGTTGTTACTGTGACTATGGGGCTATGGTTGTTACTGTGACTATAGAGCTAGGTTGTTACTGTGACTATAGAGCTAGGTTTTTACTGTGACTATGGGGCTGGGTTGTTACTGTGACTATAGAGCTGAGTTGTTACTGTGACTATAGAGCTAGGTTGTTGCTGTGACTATAGAGCTGGGTTGTTACTGTGACTATAGAGCTGTGTTGTTACTGTGACTATAGAGCTAGGTTGTTACTGTGACTATGGGGCTATGGTTGTTACTGTGACTATAGAGCTGGGTTGTTACTGTGACTATAGAGCTAGGTTGTTACTGTGACTATAGAGCTGGGTTGTTACTGTGACTATGAGGCTAGGTTGTTACTGTGACTATAGGGCTAGGTTGTTACTGTGACTATGAGGCTAGGTTGTTACTGTGACTATAGAGCTAGGTTGTTACTGTGACTATAGAGCTAGGTTGTTACTGTGACTATAGAGCTGGGTTGTTACTGTGACTATAGAGCTAGGTTGTTACTGTGACTATGGGGCTATGGTTGTTACTGTGACTATAGAGCTGTGTTGTTACTGTGACTATAGAGCTAGGTTGTTACTGTGACTATAGAGCTGGGTTGTTACTGTGACTATAGAGCTGGGTTGTTACTGTGACTATGGGGCTAGGTTGTTACTGTGACTATAGAGCTAGGTTGTTACTGTGACTATAGAGCTGTGTTGTTACTGTGACTATAGAGCTCGGTTGTTACTGTGACTATGGGGCTATGGTTATTACTGTGACTATAGAGCTAGGTTGTTACTGTGACTATAGAGCTAGGTTGTTACTGTGACTATAGAGCTAGGTTGTTACTGTGACTATAGAGCTGGGTTGTTACTGTGACTATGGGGCTAGGTTGTTACTGTGACTATAGAGCTAGGTTGTTACTGTGACTATGGGGCTATGGTTGTTACTTTGACTATAGAGCTAGGTTGTTACTGTGACTATAGAGCTAGGTTGTTACTGTGACTATGGGGCTGGGTTGTTACTGTGACTATAGAGCTGAGTTGTTACTGTGACTATAGAGCTAGGTTGTTGCTGTGACTATAGAGCTGGGTTGTTACTGTGACTATAGAGCTGTGTTGTTACTGTGACTATAGAGCTAGGTTGTTACTGTGACTATGGGGCTGGGTTGTTACTGTGACTATAGAGCTGAGTTGTTACTGTGACTATAGAGCTAGGTTGTTGCTGTGACTATAGAGCTGGGTTGTTACTGTGACTATAGAGCTGGGTTGTTACTGTGACTATAGAGCTGGGTTGTTACTGTGACTATAGAGCTAGGTTGTTACTGTGACTATAGAGCTGTGTTGTTACTGTGACTATAGAGCTGGGTTGTTACTGTGACTATAGAGCTGGGTTGTTACTGTGACTATAGAGCTAGGTTGTTACTGTGACTATAGAGCTGGGTTGTTACTGTGACTATAGAGCTAGGTTGTTACTGTGACTATAGAGCTGGGTTGTTACTGTGACTATAGAGCTAGGTTGTTACTGTGACTATAGAGCTGGGTTGTTACTGTGACTATAGAGCTGGGTTGTAACTGTGACTATAGAGCTAGGTTGTTACTGTGACTATAGAGCTGGGTTGTTACTGTGACTATAGAGCTAGGTTGTTACTGTGACTATAGAGCTGGGTTGTTACTGTGACTATGGGGCTAGGTTGTTATTGTGACTATATAGCTGGGTTGTTACTGTGACTATAGAGCTAGGTTGTTACTGTGACTATAGAGCTAGGTTGTTACTGTGACTATGGGGCTAGGTTGTTATTGTGACTATATAGCTGGGTTGTTACTGTGACTATAGAGCTAGGTTGTTACTGTGACTATAGAGCTAGGTTGTTACTGTGACTATAGAGCTAGGTTGTTACTGTGACTATAGAGCTAGGTTGTTACTGTGACTATAGAGCTGGGTTGTTACTGTGACTATAGAGCTAGGTTGTTACTGTGACTATAGAGCTGTGTTGTTACTGTGACTATAGAGCTGGGTTGTTACTGTGACTATAGAGCTGGGTTGTTACTGTGACTATGGGGCTAGGTTGTTATTGTGACTATATAGCTGGGTTGTTACTGTGACTATAGAGCTAGGTTGTTACTGTGACCATAGAGCTAGGTTGTTACTGTGACTATAGAGCTAGGTTGTTACTGTGACTATAGAGCTAGGTTGTTACTGTGACTATGGGGCTGGGTTGTTACTGTGACTATAGAGCTGAGTTGTTACTGTGACTATAGAGCTAGGTTGTTGCTGTGACTATAGAGCTGGGTTGTTACTGTGACTATAGAGCTGTGTTGTTACTGTGACTATAGAGCTAGGTTGTTACTGTGACTATGGGGCTGGGTTGTTACTGTGACTATAGAGCTGAGTTGTTACTGTGACTATAGAGCTAGGTTGTTGCTGTGACTATAGAGCTGGGTTGTTACTGTGACTATAGAGCTGGGTTGTTACTGTGACTATAGAGCTGGGTTGTTACTGTGACTATAGAGCTAGGTTGTTACTGTGACTATAGAGCTGTGTTGTTACTGTGACTATAGAGCTGGGTTGTTACTGTGACTATAGAGCTGGGTTGTTACTGTGACTATAGAGCTAGGTTGTTACTGTGACTATAGAGCTGGGTTGTTACTGTGACTATAGAGCTAGGTTGTTACTGTGACTATAGAGCTGGGTTGTTACTGTGACTATAGAGCTAGGTTGTTACTGTGACTATAGAGCTGGGTTGTTACTGTGACTATAGAGCTGGGTTGTTACTGTGACTATAGAGCTAGGTTGTTACTGTGACTATAGAGCTGGGTTGTTACTGTGACTATAGAGCTAGGTTGTTACTGTGACTATAGAGCTGGGTTGTTACTGTGACTATGGGGCTAGGTTGTTATTGTGACTATATAGCTGGGTTGTTACTGTGACTATAGAGCTAGGTTGTTACTGTGACTATAGAGCTAGGTTGTTACTGTGACTAGAGAGCTGGGTTGTTACTGTGACTATAGAGCTATGTTGTTACTGTGACTATAGAGCTGGGTTGTTACTGTGACTATAGAGCTGGGTTGTTACTGTGACTATAGAGCTGGGTTGTTACTGTGACTATAGAGCTAGGTTGTTACTGTGACTATGAGGCTAGGTTGTTACTGTGACTATAGAGCTGGGTTTTTACTGTGACTATAGAGCTAGGTTGTTACTGTGACTATGAGGCTAGGTTGTTACTGTGACTATAGAGCTAGGTTGTTACTGTGACTATGAGGCTAGGTTGTTACTGTGACTATAGAACTGTGTTTTTACTGTGACTATAAAGCTAAGTTGTTACTGTGACTATAGAGCTGGGTTGTTACTGTGACTATAGAGCTGTGTTGTTACTGTGACTATAGAGCTGGGTTGTTACTGTGACTATAGAGCTAGGTTGTTACTGTGACTATAGAGCTGGGTTGTTACTGTGACTATGGGGCTAGGTTGTTATTGTGACTATATAGCTGGGTTGTTACTGTGACTATAGAGCTAGGTTGTTACTGTGACTATAGAGCTAGGTTGTTACTGTGACTATAGAGCTGGGTTGTTACTGTGACTATAGAGCTAGGTTGTTACTGTGACTATGAGGCTAGGTTGTTACTGTGACTATAGAGCTGGGTTTTTACTGTGACTATAGAGCTAGGTTGTTACTGTGACTATGAGGCTAGGTTGTTACTGTGACTATAGATATAGGTTGTTACTGTGACTATGAGTCTAGATTGTTACTGTGACTATAGAGCTGTGTTTTTACTGTGACTATAAAGCTAGGTTGTTACTGTGACTATGAGGCTAAGTTGTTACTTTGACTATAGAGCTGGGTTGTTACTGTGACTATAGAGCTGTGTTGTTACTGTGACTATAGAGCTGGGTTGTTACTGTGACTATAGAGCTGTGTTGTTACTGTGACTATAAAGCTAGGTTTTTACTGTGACTATGAGGCTAGGTTGTTACTCTGATTCATAATGTGGGGGAGGGAGCTGCAGGGATGAAGGGAGTGCTTCCTAGGAAACAGATGTAATGCTTGCTCCACTTAGTGAGAGACTTGAGAGAGGGGACTAGACCCACCAATTTCCCTCTCTTCTCTCCCTCCTCTGTCCCTCTCCCTCCCTCCTCCCTCTCTCCCTCTCCCACCAGTATGTCCAAGATAGCCGTGAAATTTAACTAGTCTGTATGAGTGTATGTTTGTGTCCTATATGGCACCCTATCACCTTTTTAGCGCACTACTTTTGACCACAGATCTATAGGGAATAGGGTGACATTTGGGACAAAGCCTATGTACAGTGTAGTGGTAGGTAGGGCAGAGGCATGAACAACTGGTACTGGGTGTCCCTTAGGGATGGAGTGCTTGTGTCACGTCCTGACCATAGAGAGCTCGTATTTTTCTATGGTAGAGTAGGTCAGGGTGTGACTGGGTTGTTTTGTCTAGTTTAAATTTTCTATGTTGAGTTCTAGTTTCTGTTTTTCTATGTTGTGTTTTTTGGGATGATCTCCAATTAAAGGCAGCCGGTCATCGTTGTCTCTAATTGGGGATCATATTTAAGTAGTTGTTTTTCCCACCTGTTGCACCTCTTTGTCACGGTTTGTTGTTTTGTTTATAGTTTATTGTTTTGTCTTGCATAGTTTCACATATAAATAAAGATGTGGAAGGATAAGCACGCTGCGACTTGGTCCATTCCTACACACTCTCGTGACAGCTTGGAGAATACCTCTACCTACATGTACAGTACCAGTCCAAAGTTTGGACACAGCTACTCATTCAAGGATTTTTCTTTATTTTTACTATTTTCTACATTGTAGAATAATAGTGAAGACATCACAGCTATGAAATAACACATATGGAATCATGTAGTAAACAAAAAAGTGTTAAACAAATTCAAATATATTTTATTTTCGCGATTCTTCAAAGTAGACAGCCTTTGCCTTGACAGCATTGCACAGTTTTGGCATTCTCTCAACCAGCTTCACCTGGAATGCTTTTCCAACAGTCACAAAGGAGTTTCCTCATATGCTGAACACTTGTTGACTGCTTTTCCTTCACTCTGAGGTTCAACTCATCCCAAACCATCTCAATTGGGTGGAGGTCGGGTGATTGTGGAGGCCAGGTCATCTGATGCAGCACTCCATCACTCTCCTTCTTGGTCTAATAGCCCTTACACAGCCTGGAGGTGTGTTTGGTCATTGTCCTGTTGAAAAACAAATAATAGTCCCACTAAGCTCAAACCAGATGGGATGGCGTATCGCTGCAGAATGCTGTGGTAGCCATGCTGGTTAAGTGTGCCTTTAATTCTAAATAAATCACTGACAGTGTCACCAGCAAAGCACCCCCACACCATCACACCTCCTCCATGCTTCACGGTGGGAACCACACATGTGGAGATCATCTGTTCTCCTACTCTGCATCTCACAAAGACACGGCTGTTGGAACCACAAATCTCAAAATTTGACCCATCAGACCAAAGGACAGATTTCCACTGGTCTAATGTCCATTGCTTGTATTTCTTGGCCCAAGCAAGTCTCTTCTTACTGGTGTCCTTTAGTAGTGGTTTCTTTGCAGTAATTCAACCATGAAGGCCTGATTCACACAGTCTCCTCTGAACAGTTGATGTTGAGATGTGTCTGTTACTTGAACTCTGAAGCATTTATTTGGGCTGCAATTTCTGAGGCTGGTAACTCTAATGAACTTAACCTCTGCAGCAGAGGAAGCTCTGGGTCTTCCTTTCCTGTGGCGGTCCTCATGAGAGCCAGTTTCATCATAGTGCTTGATGGTTTTTGCGACTCCACTTCAAGAAACTTTAAAAGTTATTGAAATATTCCGTATTGACTGACCTTCATGTCTTAAAGTAATGATGGACTGTCATTTCTCTTTGCTTATTTGAGCTGTTCTTGCCATAATATGGACTTGGTCTATTTGGAAAAAGACCATCTTCTTGATGAAAAACCCTTCAATGAGTTGAAGTGTCCAAACTTTTGACTGGTACTGTACATATTACCTCAATTACCTCGACTAACCTGTGCCCCTGCACATTGACTCTGTAGCGTAAAACCCTGTATATAGCCTCCACATTGACTCTGTACCGGTACCCCTTGTATATAGCCTCCACATTGACTCTGTACCGGTAGACCCTGTATATAGCCTCCACATTGACTCTGTACCGGTACCCCCTGTATATAGCCTCCACATTGACTCTGTACCGGTACCCCCTGTATATAGCCTCCACATTGACTCTGTACCGGTACCCCCTGTATATAGCCTCCACATTGACTCTGTACCGGTACCCCCTGTATATAGCCTCCACATTGACTCTGTACCGGTACCCCCTGTATATAGCCTCCACATTGACTCTGTACCGGTACCCCCTGTATATAGCCTCCACATTGACTCTGTACCGGTCCCCCCTGTATATAGCCTCCACATTGACTCTGTACCGGTACCCCCTGTATATAGTCTCCACATTGACTCTGTACCGGTACCCCCTGTATATAGTCTCCACATTGACTCTGAACCGGTACCCCCTGTATATAGCCTCCACATTGACTCTGTACTGGTACCCCCTGTATATAGTCTCCACATTGACTCTGAACCGGTACCCCCTGTATATAGCCTCCACATTGACTCTGTACCGGTACCCCCTGTATATAGCCTCCACATTGACTCTGTACCGGTACCCCCTGTATATAGCCTCCACATTGACTCTGTACCGGTACCCCCTGTATATAGCCTCCACATTGACTCTGAACCGGTACCCCCTGTATATAGCCTCCACATTGACTCTGTACCGGTACCCCCTGTATATAGCCTCCACATTGACTCTGTACCGGTACCCCCTGTATATAGCCTCCACATTGACTCTGAACCGGTACCCCCTGTATATAGCCTCCACATTGACTCTGAACCGGTACCCCCTGTATATAGCCTCCACATTGACTCTGTACCGGTACCCCCTGTATATAGCCTCCACATTGACTCTGTACCGTAATACCCTGTATATAGCTTCGCTATTGTTGTTTTATTGTTGCTCTTTAATTATTTAAAATTGTTAAATCTTTCTTATTTATAATTTTAATTAATTTTTTTATTTTTATTTTTTACTTCAGTTTATTTTAGTAAATACCTTCTTAACACTTTTTTTCTTTAAAAACTGCATTGTTGGTTAAAGGCTTGTCAGTAAGCATTTCACTGTAAGGTCTACACCTGTTGTATTCGGCGAATGTGACAAATACATTTTTATTTGAATATCTATTTTAGAAAGACAGAATAAACTAACATGTTCATAGTATTACAACATAAATCTGCTAAATATTTTTATAGTATTACTACTAAACTGTGTGTGTGCCTCTTCACAATCTGCGTTGTGAGGTGTTCAATCGGATTCTACTCGCTTGAGTTACTTGATGTGGAAGAGTTCCATTTAGTCATGAACTCTGTGTTTCCTGTTCCAGACTGAACTGTGTGTTTCCTGTTCCAGACTGAACTCTGTGTTTCCTGTTCCAGACTGAACTGTGTGTTTCCTGTTCCAGACTGAACTGTGTGTTTCCTGTTCCAGACTGAACTGTGTGTTTCCTGTTCCAGACTGAACTGTGTGTTTCCTGTTCCAGACTGAACTGTGTGTTTCCTGTTCCAGACTGAACTCTGTGTTTCCTGTTCCAGACTGAACTGTGTGTTTCCTGTTCCAGACTGAACTCTGTGTTTCCTGTTCCAGACTGAACTGTGTGTTTCCTGTTCCAGACTGAACTGTGTGTTTCCTGTTCCAGAATTGGGAACTGTGAAGAGACCCCTGGTTACGTGTTAATAAGCATTTATCATGAGAAACAACAGATTACTAGTCCTTTATGGTTTCTGGAAACGATACCACGGCAACATAAAAATAAAACTTGTTAGCTAAAGACACAGAATAACGACTGGGCTTTAATGTTTAATATTTAATATGTATTGAATAATACACTGCTCCAAAAAATAAAGGGAACACTTAAACAACACAATGTAACACTGATTGACAATAAATTTCACATGCTGTTGTGCAAATGGAATAGACAACAGGTGGAAATTATAGGCAATTAGCAAGACACCCCCAATAAAGGAGTGGTTCTGCAGGTGGGGACCACAGACCACTTCTCAGTTCCTATGCTTCCTGGCTGATGTTTTGGTCACTTTTGAATGCTGGCGGTGCTTTCACTCTAGTGGTAGCATGAGACGGAGTCTACAACCCACACAAGTGGCTCAGGTAGTGCAGCTCATCTAGGATGGCACATCAATGCGAGCTGTGGCAAGAAGGTTTGCTGTGTCTGTCAGCGTAGTGTCCAGAGCATGGAGGCGCTACCAGGAGACAGGCCAGTACATCAGGAGACATGGAGGAGGCCGTAGGAGGGCAACAACCCAGCAGCAGGACCGCTACCTCCGCCTTTGTGCAAGGAGGAGCAGGAGGAGCACTGCCAGAGCCCTGCAAAATGACCTCCAGCAGGCCACAAATGTGCATGTTTCTGCTCAAACGGTCAGAAACAGACTCCATGAGGGTGGTATGAGGGCCCGACGTCCACAGGTGGGGGTTGTGCTTACAGCACAACACCGTGCAGGGCGTTTGGCATTTGCCAGAGAACACCAAGATTGGCAAATTCGCCACTGGCGCCCTGTGCTCTTCACAGATGAAAGCAGGTTCACACTGAGCACATGTGACAGACGTGACAGAGTCTGGAGACACCGTGGAGAACGTTCTGCTGCCTGCAACATCCTCCAGCATGACCGGTTTGGCGGTAGGTCAGTCATGGTGTGGGGTGGCATTTCTTTGGGGGCCGCACAGCCCTCCATGTGCTCGCCAGAGGTAGCCTGACTGCCATTAGGTACCGAGATGAGATCCTCAGACCCCTTGTGAGACCATATGCTGGTGCGGTTGGCCCTGGGTTCCTCCTAATGCAAGACAATGCTTGACCTCATGTGGCTGGAGTGTGTCAGCAGTTCCTGCAAGAGGAAGGCATTGATGCTATGGACTGGCCCGCCCGTTCCCCAGACCTGAATCCAATTGAGCACATCTGGGACATCATGTCTCGCTCCATCCACCAACGCCACGTTGCACCACAGACTGTCCAGGAGTTGGCGGATGCTTTAGTCCAGGTCTGGGAGGAGATCCCTCAGGAGACCATCCGCCACCTCATCAGGAGCATGCCCAGGCGTTGTAGGGAGGTCATACAGGCACGTGGAGACCACACACACTACTGAACCTCATTTTGACTTGTTTTAAGGACATTACATCAAAGTTGGATCAGCCTGTAGTGTGGTTTTCCACTTTAATTTTGAGTGTGACTCCAAATCCAGACCTCCATGGGTTGATAAATTGGATTTCCATTGATTATTTTTGTGGGATTTTGTTGTCAGCACATTCAGCTATGTAAAGAAAAAAGTATTTAGTAAGATTATTTCATTCATTCAGATCTAGGATGTGTTATTTTAGTGTTCCCTTTATTGTTGTGAGTATTGTATGTTGCTAGCTGATAGAACAACTAAATTAACACATAGAATATATTTTATTCTATATTACATTTATTTCAGAAATAAAACACCATATTAAATAACAGAAGAAGATCTTTAATTGTCCTTATGCAAAAAAAAAAACATTTTGAGACAAAATAATTGTACTATTACACTTAAACAGTTTTAAAATGTAATTTGATACATATCGGGGTTAATTAAATCTAGGGACATAATACTGGGTGAAATGAAATTACATTTATTAGACCTATGATTCATTATTTATAGCAACTCAATTATTCAATATAAATGAATAGTTGAGTTCCAAAACAACAAACACTTTGAAGCTAACTTCTGAAGCTGCTATATTGCAGTAGTCTACACACCATAGAAAATACAATGACACAGCATTCTATAATTCCCAAAGTGCATTTCAACTCCCAGGGTGCAATGCTCCACCCAGGGCGGGCTACTGCTAGCAAGGCCAGACAAACACGAAGTAGCGTAAATATATTACTGTCACAGTAGCGTTTCACATTTACATTTGGGATTTAGTCATATTGTAATGCTCACGTGAATGTCATGCTGAATATACCAAACACTAGGAACATCTCCCAAATATTGAGTTGCACCCCCCACTTTTGATACCCCTCTACAATGTGTCAAAAGTGTTCCACAGGGATGCTGGGCCCATGATGACTCCAATTCTTCCCACAGTTGTGTCAAGTTGGCTGGATGTCCTTTGGGTGGTGGACCATTCTTGATACACATGGGGAAAATGTTGAGTGTGAAAAACCCAGCAGCGTTGCAGTTCTTGACAGAAACCATGTGACTGGCACCTACTACAACACCCCCATTATGAGGCACTTAATGTCTTGCCCATTCACCCTCTGAATGGCACGCACACACAATCCATGTCTCAATTGTCTCAAGGTTTAAAAATCCTTCTTTAACCCATCTCCTCCACCTTCATCTACACTGATTTGAAGTGGTATTTAACAGGTGACATCAATAAGGGATCATAGCTTTCACCTGGATTCACCTGGTCAGTCTATGTCATGGAAAGAGCAGGTGTTCTGTATATTTAGTGTATGTTTATATCATTGTCACTCTAAAATAATCCAAATGTAGTTGTTTGTAGAATAACGTTACAATGAAAATGTGTGTCAAATAGTTTCTTCTGTGGTTTTACCACTAAACCTCCCACTGCTTTGTAACACCTTTGGCTTAGTTGTTTCAAAGTGGACTGGTCGTCATCTTCTCTGCACGCCAAGTATTCCCATAGTTCATTCCTGGAGACAGTTTTGTCAAGAAGCTGCGGGTATGGAGGTATGGTGTTTTCGTTAGAAGAAGCCATGCTGTCGGCATTTTCTCTCCGCTCGCTTGCTTCTCAAAGGTGGCTTGTGCTGTATCAGCTGCATTCGCAAGTAGCCTGGCAAGCTTACTACTGTCCCCTTGAGAAGACAAGTAGCCTGGCTAGCTTACTACTGTCCCCTTGAGAAGACAAGTAGCCTGGCTAGCTTACTACTGCCCCCTAGAGAAGACAAGTAGCCTGGCTAGCTTACTACTGTCCCCTTGAGAAGACAAGTAGCCTGGCTAGCTTACTACTGCCCCCTTGAGAAGACAAGTAGCCTGGCTAGCTTACTACTGTCCCCTTGAGAACACAAGTAGCCTGGCTAACTTACTACTGCCCCCTAGAGAAGACAAGTAGCCTGGCTAACTTACTACTGCCCCCTAGAGAAGACAAGTAGCCTGGCTAGCTTACTACTGTCCCCTTGAGAAGACAAGTAGACTGGCTAGCTTACTACTGCCCCCTAGAGAAGACAAGTAGCCTGGCTAGCTTACTACTGTCCCCTTGAGAAGACAAGTAGCCTGGCTAGCTTACTACTGTCCCCTTGAGAAGACAAGTAGCCTGGCTAGCTTACTACTGCCCCCTAGAGAAGACAAGTAGCCTGGCTAGCTTACTACTGTCCCCTTGAGAAGACAAGTAGCCTGGCTAGCTTACTACTGTTCCCTTGAGAAGACAAGTAGCCTGGCTAGCTTACTACTGTCCCCTTGAGAAGACAAGTAGTCTGGCTAGCTTACTACTGCCCCCTTGAGAAGACAAGTAGCCTTGCTAGCTTACTACTGTTCCCTTGAGAAGACAAGTAGCCTGGCTAGCTTACTACTGTTCCCTTGAGAAGACAAGTAGCCTGGCTAGCTTACTACTGTTCCCTTGAGAAGACAAGTAGCCTGGCTAGCTTACTACTGTTCCCTTGAGAAGACAAGTAGCCTGGCTAGCTTACTACTGGCCCCTTGAGAAGACAAGTAGCCTGGCTAGCTTACTACTGCCCCCTAGAGAAGACAAGTAGACTGGCTAACTTACTACTGTCCCCTTGAGAAGACAAGTAGTCTGTCTAGCTTAATACTGCCCCCTTGAGAAGACAAGTAGCCTGGCTAGCTTACTACTGCCCCCTTGAGAAGACAAGTAGCCTGTCTAGTTTACTACTGTCCCCTTGAGAAGACAAGTAGTCTGTCTAGCTTAATACTGCCCCCTTGAGAAGACAAGTAGCCTGGCTAGCTTACTACTGCCCCCTTGAGAAGACAAGTAGCCTGTCTAGTTTACTACTGTCCCCTTGAGAAGACAAGTAGTCTGTCTAGCTTAATACTGCCCCCTTGAGAAGACAAGTAGTCTGTCTAGCTTAATACTGCCCCCTTGAGAAGACAAGTAGCCTGTCTAGCTTTCTACTGCCACCGTTTTTCATGTTCTAGTATTGGAAAAGTACTGAAGTTTCAGTATACCCTGCAACACTACAGAGGAGGGAGGGAGGGGAGGGAGGGAGGGAGGGAGGGAGGGAGGGAGGGAGGGAGGGAGGGTAGTCAGATGGCTTTGGACTGATACACTCTCAGGGAGTCACTTTCTTTTCTTTTTCTTTCTGTCTCTCTTGCCCTCTTTCGCTCTACTCTCTCTCTTTACAGGCAGGCACAGACGCAAGCATGGACGCGCACGCACGCACGCACGCGCACACACACACACACACACACACACACACACACACACACACACACACACACACACACACACACACACACACACACACACACACACACACACACACACACACAGTCCTTGTAGTCTGTGTGTCCAGGGGGCAAAGGAGATCAGTGGAGCGTAGGTTACAGCCCTAGTATTTCAACACGAGCTGTTCCCTCCCTCCCTCCCTCCCTCCCTCCCTCCCTCCCTCCCTCCCTCCCTCCATTCTTCCTTCCCTCCCTCCTTCCTTCCTTCCCTCCATTCTTACTTCCTTCCCTCCCTCCCTCCCTCCCTCCCTCCCTCCCTCCCTCCCTCCCTCCCTCCCTCCCTCCCTCCCTCCCTCCCTCCCTCCCTCCCTCCATTCTTCCTTCCTTCCCTCCCTCCCTCCCTCCCTCCCTCCCTCCCTCCCTCCCTCCATTCTTCCTTCCCTCCCTCCTTCACTTGCAAATCCTTCACATTTCTTGAGCGCTGTGCAGCTGTTTACTCTTTTTACACCTGACATGTTCTGTTGATCATGTGATTTGGGTGGCTTGTGGATAAGAATGGGTTGGTTGTGTGCTTCTAACGTGCTATGTTAGAGTGTTTCTGAGGCTAGCTGTCTTCCCCGGGCTCTGAGAGAGAGAGAGAGAGAGAGAGAGAGAGAGAGAGAAAGAGACCCGCAGTAACCCCTGTCCTCATGCTGATCTCACTCTCTCTGTAACAGTCAGAAGAGTGCAGTCTGTAACTGTATCTCTGTCTGTATCTCTGTCTGTATCCCTGTCTGTATCGCTGTCTGTATCTCTGTCTGTATCTCTGTCTGTATCTCTGTCTGTATCTCTGTCTGTATCCCTGTCTGTATCTCTGTCTGTATCCCTGTCTGTATCCCTGTCTGTATCCCTGTCTGTATCCCTGTCTGTATCGCTGTCTGTATCTCTGTCTGTATCCCTGTCTGTATCCCTGTCTGTATCCCTGTCTGTATCTCTGTCTGTATCCCTGTCTGTATCGCTGTCTGTATCCCTGTCTGTATCGCTGTCTGTAGCCCTGTCTGTATCGCTGTCTGTAGCCCTGTCTGTATCCCTGTCTGTATCCCCTGTCTGTATCTCTGTCTGTATCCCTGTCTGTATCGCTGTCTGTATCCCTGTCTGTATCGCTGTCTGTATCTCTGTCTGTATCCCTGTCTGTATCTCTGTCTGTATCCCTGTCTGTATCCCTGTCTGTATCCCTGTCTGTATCCCTGTCTGTATCCCTGTCTGTATCTCTGTCTGTATCCCTGTCTGTATCCCTGTCTGTAGCCCTGTCTGTAGCCCTGTCTGTATCCCTGTCTGTAGCCCTGTCTGTATCCCTGTCTGTATCCCTGTCTGTATTTTTTTTACATTTTAGTCATTTTTTAGCAGACGCTGTCTGTATCACTGTCTGTATTTGTAACTGCAGTTCTGGGCTCTGTCTCTGTTTGTAACTTTAGCTCTGTAGCAGTCTGCGTGCTCTAGCTCTGTCAAGCTGTGCTGGCTTCCAAGTTTCTTGAAGGAAAACGCTAATATCCTCCAGCTGTGTGGAAAATTGGGCCCTTCGAGGTACGATGAGGGGGGCTGGAGGGGTCCACTAGGTAGGGCTGGAGGGGTGCACTAGATAGGGCTGGAGGGGTACACTAGGTAGGGCTGGAGGGGTCCACTAGGTAGGGCTGGAGGGGTGCACTAGGTAGGGCTGGAGGGGTCCACTAGGTAGGGCTGGAGGGGGTGCACTAGGTAGGGCTGGAGGGGTACACTAGGTAGGGCTGGAGGGGTGCACTAGGTAGGGCTGGAGGGGTCCACTAGGTAGGGCTGGAGGGGTGCACTAGGTAGGGCTGGAGGGGTACACTAGGTAGGGGCTGGAGGGGTCCACTAGGTAGGGCTGGAGGGAAAGCTAATGGTTAATTTTTCTTCTGAGCCATAAGACAGCAACACACAGCATCCCCCTCGCCAGCAGAGGTGTGTGTGTGTGTGTGTGTGTGTGTGTGTGTGTGTGTGTGTGTGTGTGTGTGTGTGTGTGTGTCTAAAGGTGTCTGCTGGAAACAGAAGAGTTCATGCCTACATCATGATGACGTTTTGTGACGGTGTGTGTGTGTGTGTGTGTGTGTGTGTGTGTGTGTGTGTGTGTGTGTGTGTGTGTGTGTGTGTGTGTGTGTGTGTGACTCCGGGCTGTTTGAGCACACAAACATTGAGCACACGAAGTCTCCGCCCCTTCGTCTGTAATTGGTCAACAGTAGGGATTCTTCAATAAAGTCTCTGTTGTCATTCGACGAGAGACGACTCATTTTCATTCAATTGTTTTCAATTGAAATACTGCACCAAACATCTTAGATGGATGTAAAATTACGCAACTAAGTTCTCCTCCTGTTCTCTGCTTAGTGTGCTCGGGTACAACCTCTATGTTGTGAGTGGCTACCTGGTTGATCCTGCCAGTAGCATATGCTTGTCTCAAAGATTAAGCCATGCAAGTCTAAGTACACACGGCCGGGTACAGTGAAACTGCGAATGGCTCATTAAATCAGTTATGGTTCCTTTGATCGCTCCAACGTTACTTGGATAACTGTGGCAATTCTAGAGCTAATACATGCAGACGAGCGCTGACCTCCGGGAGGGGGCGGGGGGGGGGGGGGGGGAACGTCAAAATAAATGACACATTTCTTGAGTTATCTTAGATTAATTCTAGACTACGGTGTCTCAAAATGGACAAACTGTTCTATTGTCACTTTTTTTCTATCTCATTTTTCAAGCGAATGTCTTTTTAAGGGAGTATATGAACGCACTCGTACGGTTCGCCTCGCCGTCTTGGGGCTGGCCGCCAGCCCAACTGAAGCATGCTTGATGCCTTACGCCTACTAGACTCTGTAGCCCTAACAGGGTCTGATTGCCAGAGTGGGTGAGTGGCTGTGAGGATAGTGTCCCCTGGGGAACAGGCATAGTCACTGCTGTTGTTATCAGCAGATGGTAACAATCAACACACACACACACACACACACCTCCCCATTTGTGAAGGTGAGTCTGGCTGACACATTCACACACACATTCACACACACAGGACACACACACACACACACACACACACACACACACACACACACACACACACACACACACACACACACACCTCCCCATTTGTGAAGGTGAGTCTGGCTGACACATTCACACACACATTCACACACACAGACACACACAGACACACACACACACACACACAGACACACACACAGACACAGACGCAGCAGAAAGGGAGAATGCCATTAAAGGAAGGAAGATTAAAGGGGGGAAATTGGTACTCTTTTTGTATTCCCCACTTGGTACTCATCTGGCGGTTTAAGGCGTCAGGGTGGAGATGAGAGGAGGAGAGGGGGAGGAGAGGGAAGGATGAGAAATGCCTTCTAGCTGACAGGGACTGAGAAGACCAGACATATGTTAATCAGATGCTGTGATGACTGCAGCCTGGGAGGAGAGGAGATAGAGAGAGATAGAGAGAGAGAGAGAGAGAGAGAGAGAGAGAGAGAAGAGGAGAGAGATGACAAGCGAAGGGAGGAGGAGAATGTGAGGGTATTGCTACTCCAGAGAGTTACAACACAACAGCTGTTGTTGTTAGGACTGACTCTCATAGATTTTCTATTTTTAATGAGGCTACTGGTTATGTAGTGGTGGTGTAGGATGATGAGGGGGAGGGAAGGAGAGAGGTTGGTAATTGAGGATGCTGTTATGCTGCAGAGAGGAAGGGAGGGATGGGGTGAGAGAGGGAGGGAGGGAGCGATGGGGTGAGAGAGGGAGGGAGGGAGGGATGGGGTGAGAGAGGGAGGGAGGGAGGGATGGGGTGAGAGAGGGAGGGAGGGATGGGGTGAGAGAGGGAGGGAGCGATGGGGTGAGAGAGGGAGGGAGGGAGGGATGGGGTGAGAGAGGGAGGGAGGGATGGGGTGAGGAGAGGAAGGGAGGGATGGGGTGAGAGAGGGAGGGAGGGATGGGGTGAGAGAGGGAGGGAGGTGGTATAGTTGCCCAGAGTCAGCTAGCTAGCTATAGGTCACAGATACAGGAAGGGAGAGTCAGCTAGCTAGCTATAGGTCACAGATACAGGAAGGGAGAGTCAGCTAGCTAGCTATAGGTCACAGATACAGGAAGGGAGAGTCAGCTAGCTAGCTATAGGTCACAGATACAGGAAGGGAGAGTTAGCTAGCTAGCTATAGGTCACAGATACAGGAAGGGAGAGTCAGCTAGCTAGCTATAGGTCACAGATACAGGAAGGGAGAGTCAGCTAGCTAGCTATAGGTCACATATACAGGAAGGGAGAGTCAGCTAGCTAGCTATAGGTCACAGATACAGGAAGGGAGAGTCAGCTAGCTAGCTATAGGGTCACATATACAGGAAGGGAGAGTCAGCTAGCTAGCTTTAGGTCACAGATACAGGAAGGGAGAGTCAGCTAGCTAGCTATAGGTCACAGATACAGGAAGGGAGAGTCAGCTAGCTAGCTATAGGTCACAGATACAGGAAGGGAGAGTCAGCTAGCTAGCTATAGGTCACAGATACAGGAAGGGAGAGTCAGCTAGCTAGCTATAGGTCACAGATACAGGAAGGGAGAGTCAGCTAGCTAGCTATAGGTCACAGACACAGGAAGGGAGAGTCAGCTAGCTAGCTATAGGTCACAGATACAGGAAGGGAGAGTTAGCTAGCTAGCTATAGGTCACAGATACAGGAAGGGAGAGTCAGCTAGCTAGCTATAGGTCACAGACACAGGAAGGGAGAGTCAGCTAGCTAGCTATAGGTCACAGATACAGGAAGGGAGAGTCAGCTAGCTAGCTATAGGTCACAGATACAGGAAGGGAGAGTCAGCTAGCTAGCTATAGGTCTGGATGACCTCCACTCTCCGAGACAAAATTCAAGAAATTCACAGAGTTTCCCAAAAATGTAGGAACACGTATAATCAGTCAGTCTTAACCCGAGCTAAATTTAGTTTCTGTAATTTCACCGACAACTCATGCGTGAACCAAGAATTAGATCTGTCTTTCACCCTTAGCATTTTGGGCGGTGCATATTTATCTGCAATTGAGTTAAATAGGGAAATAAAACAATTAAAGGCCTTGTCCGAATCAGTGATAGTTAACACAACCCACCAGTCACTCAACCTCAAATATATATATTATATATATATATATATATACAAATAAAATATCTTTGTAATAATGCATAAGTGAGATTTAGGTAGCTTAACATCTCTTATGCAGGCAACAGGACAATGGTCACTGAACTCCTTGGGAAATATCCCAAACTAAACTAATGGACGGACATTTGTTAATATAATATAATATATATAATATAATATAATATAATAATATATCTAAGAGTAGATTTTTTTCAGGTTGTTACAATTTGGAGGCGAGTTGGTTTAGTTATCAGCTGAGTTAGATTTAGCTCAGTATAAATATCTTTTAGCCCATCAGATACTGGCTTTAAGATCACCCACCGTTCATCTTTCTGACTTAAAAAACATAGTTAGTCAGCAGGTCAGACAATTAGCTAAGAGCACATATGGAGGCCGAAGGAGGGCGATACATTCCCAGTACTGTCAGATGGGCATTATTATCCAGCCCCACATTTAGGACTAGACATTCAAATCGCTTAGGGACAAAGGTGGAAATAGATACCGAAACATTTAAGCTTATATATATATATATATATATATAGATCAGATCTAAAAACATTACACATCATCATAAACTTCTTTAGCCAACGCTCAGTTATATCCAGAATGTCCGCGTTGGTTTGAGAACCATGAGTTCTTTGAGAATCAAACTTCTGGCCTTTTTTAATGAATCAGCTGCAGGATTTAAATCAGAATGTAACCATGTATTTAAGAGAAGACGAGTAAGTGCTCATTGTGCAAATATATTTATGTTTTAATGGTCACGTGTGTGTTTTAGTGGTCCCGTGTTGCTCAGTTGGTAGAGCATGGTGTTTGCAACGCCAGGGTTGTGGGTTCGATTCCCACGGGGGGACCAGTACGGAGAAACATTTATGAAATGTATGCATTCACTACTGTAAGTCGCTCTGGATAAGAGCGTCTGCTAAATGACTAAAATGTTAAACATTTGGAGACTAAATCTAGTTTACATGTTGTCTACAGTCTAAGCCAACCCCATCTGTTTTGCACTCAAGTGGGCTTTGTTGCTAAAAAATAAACCATCATTGACTTGAATGGAGATGCCCGTTCTATTCAATCTATGTCTATGTAAGGTACGGT
The DNA here is from genome assembly GCF_965601325.2 of Salmo salar. NCBI lineage: Eukaryota > Metazoa > Chordata > Actinopteri > Salmoniformes > Salmonidae > Salmo > Salmo salar. Next base: position 45,797,346 of record NC_138317.1, read on the forward strand.
CTTCCGACCCTTTCTGACCCACAGTGTTTAATCTCCTCTGTTTCTATAGTCTGTGTAACTGGGCGGAGTGAGGTGGATATCGTGGTCTGTGTAACTGGGCTGAGTGAGCTGGATATCGTGGTGGTGGTACTGGGCTGAGTGAGGTGGATATCGTG